>NC_058408.1:41018609-41318609 GCF_002201575.2 Neomonachus schauinslandi | reverse complement strand
CAGGACCCTGGGATCATGACCTGAGCCGAAGGCAGACGCTTAACCGACTGAGCCACCCAGGTGCCCCTTTCCAATAAACTTTTGATGAATCAGTAAACCTTTATATTTCTGTTTAAACGGAGTGATCATTTCTAGCCATTGAACTACGTTTTCATAGGCCAGTGAAATTCTGTTCTATCAGTGTGACCCTATGTGGAAAATGCAGGACTCGTCTACAGAAAGACCGCGTGTTCTTTCTACACCTGCACAAGTTAAAGAGGCATCCTAGGCCCCATGCCCAGCCTGGCCCAGCCCAGAGTGTGCGAGGGTATTCGTGTTCACGCTCACAAAGCCCTGCCAGGCAGCCTCTGTGCAGCGTGATGAACCCGCAGTCAGGGTTGTGGGTGCAGCGGGGGCTCCCCTGGGGCCTGTGTGTGCCCTCCTGCCCCTCGAGCCCCCTTGCTCTCGGCCGTTTAGATGGACTCTAACCACTTTGCTTCTGGTGGTTGTCCTCAAGTGTCAGTAGGGCAGAAGGTTTCAGAGAAAACATTCCACTTTCCTTTATGGGTAAGCTGTGTAAGTTACTGGTTAAGTGATCTCACTTCTTTCCTGACAGGTGTGGGGTAATGTTGATCATGCTCTTGATCCCCAGAGCTTGCTTTTTCAGCTCCTCGGTTCCTGAAGTGACCAGCAGGCGCTTTTATCCTCTTTCCATCCTCCCATAGTGCTGAGTGTTGTTGAATGAAATGATTTGACTTCGGTAGGAGATGAAAGCAAACGGGCTTTGATCCGTAACGCCGATGCCAACACCTTCCCAGGGACATGGTGCCCACCAGCAGCAAGCTGAGCACCGCAGATTGTAATTAAAGGCTTGCGACACAAAGCACGTACTTACTAGAGGCCCATTTTCAGGCGACTGGCAGAGCTGTGGATGCACACGCGGAGCAGGCCAGGATACGCGACCCCCGGGCAGGCTCCAGAGCCTGTGTGTGCCCGTCGTGTGCACATCCTGTCCCCTCTCTGCTTCAGGGCGTGCATGTGACTGTCGTCCCTTGGGGAGCGTGGAGTCATGAGCGCTGATGCTTGTGTCCTGCCTTGCAGATCGGCGCCAGTGGTGTGCCATCGCCATCCTCTTTGTGGTCCTGCTGGTCGTGCTGGTCTTCTTCTTAGTGCTGTGACGGCGGCCCGGCATGGCTCCTCCTGCTCACGAACCCCAGGGGAGGCGGGAAGCAGCACCCCAGCGTTGCCGTCTCTTTACACTCCTCTCTGGAAAACACAGCCTGCACTGACTTCCCTCCTTGTGACCCCACCACTGAGACAGCTGCTCTGACCCGGCACTGGCAGGGCCGCTGGGAAGAGGAAGCGACGACTGTGCGCTCCCGGGGCCGCCTGTCCTGTTCCGAGGACGGCTCGGCACTGCTTTGCCTCCGGGGCCTTGGGCCCCCAGGACAGCCTCTGAGGAATCCGGAAAAGTTTGCAGACTCCACTAGCGCTTGCTTTTGCTCATTCCATCCATCTTTGGCAGCTCCCCCCGCCTCCCCCCCAGCTCGGACAGCACACCGCTGTCGCATCCCCGAGAGCACCATCGGGAGTGCAGGCTCCCGGGCAGGTCTCATTTCCCATTGCGGCAGCGGCCCTTGGCCCCCCGAGAGCTGGCTGCTAATGGGGACGCTAGGCCCAGAAGCAGTTTGTGACAAAAAACGCAGTGATCCATTTTTCAGGGATAAGTGCTGGGATAAAATTGCTTTTCCAGGCTCGTTATTCTGTGGTAGAAATAACTAATGGAAAATAACGGAAAGCACTAGACTTTGGGGGTGCTAACAGCTGGTGGCTTGAACCGAGGGGAGGAGAGGGCAGCAGGACCCAGGGTTTGCACAGCTGAGGGAAGGGTGGGTGAGGTTGCCGGAGGTCAGAGCCTTGCCAAATTCATGTTGCTGTCCTGGTGCACCCTGTATTTTGAGGACGCCCCTTACCCATATGGCGCAGCTCAGCTGCACACTTGGATGGTCTGGATCCGGGGCCAGTCTCATGGCCGGTTAGGTCATTCCCGTGGCACTCTGCATTGGAGGTGGGGGGGGTGGTTAGTACATTGGGAGTACGGCGACACTCAGAAACCATAATGACCAAAAAGGCTAGTTCTGGACCGGACTTTTCTTACCCTGTGAGTAATGGCAAGAATGGGTAGGTGAACTTGGGTGGGGTTTTTTTTTTTTCCCCTAAGATGACAACTCAGTTTTTTTATCATCCAGCCAAATAACTGAGCCAATCCAAATTTAAAGAACGGATGCTTTAATTGAGTTTTAGTAGCTGAAACTGCTGAGATGCTAAACTTCAAGCTTCCGATGATTTTTTAAACGCCTCCAGCGTCCCGGCGTCTGTAGGATATTTTTATAACCTCCCCGATGCCGTCACCGATATGGAAGCAGCAGCTGACCCGGAGCCCTGCGGCAGGGGCCACGCTCTCCCCCTCCACCTTCTGCACTTGGAAAGCACAGCAACGTCTGCATAGAGCTCTAGCTTTGACTTCCTGTTTCCTCATCTGTTGGGGCCCATTCCACAGCGCACTCTTTTTTTTTTTTCCTTTTTTTCATGTTTTGTCTGTATTTGTTGGGGTTTTTTGTTTGTTTATTTGCTTTGGGCTTCCTCCCCCCCTTTTTTGTGATTTACAATGATGTACTTGCCCAGCTGACTTATGAATTGCACTTTTTAATAAATACTTGTAACAATTTTTTAAAGAAGGGTATTTTCTCATGGTTAGGATCATGGTAGGTAAGGAAATCTGCCTCTTAATGAAAGCTAAAAGCAGATTTATAAAACTAAAAGGGTGGTTGACATCCATGTTTACATTCAACTCTATTTGATATATAAATAAGTTATTTTTTTCAAATTAGCAAAAAAAAAAGATAACTACAAAGGGCTTCAGACGTAGGGTACTAGATTATTTGTTTTACAAGTTTTGAGACTCATTCAAATAGTCTTCTCTAAACTTAGAATAGGGATGGTCCTTAGATTTGCATTAAAACGTATAGGTCTTTGTTCACCATAAGTGGGGACCTTGTCTCAGTACTGTAATCCACAATCCGCATTAGCAGAGGCAGCCTAATGACCTATATGATCATGCCATTTAAAAGCCATGCTCTTCTCCTGCTATGACCAGGTTTACTGTGCCCCACACAACTAACTGTCATGTGTGTCCGTGGGGCTTGTTGGGAACATGCCTGGTCATTAATGAGTAAGCTGCTTCCCTGAGGTCGGGGGGGGGGGGGGGGGGGGGGGGATGGGGGGGGGTGGGGGGGGGAGGGGCGGGCCAAGTGTTGTGACCCGGAGACTTAATTACTAAATGTCTGGATAGATTTAGAATCGGCATGATGACCTCACTTAATTTCAAGTGTTTGCTAAATAGTGGCTATTGTAGACCAGACTCCCGCTGAGGCTGACTAGGGAATTATTTAGGAGGAGAAAGTTTACTTTAAAATACAAGCACTGCCCACATTCTCTCCGCGGGCGCCCCTGTCTCTGCACCTCAAAGGAACTGCTCTTTAACAGGGCAGCCTCTTACTGTAATTGTCCGGTAATTGTCCGCGCCAGCTCTGCCCCAAGCAGAGCTTGGGCCCCGCCAGCCTGATCCTGGTCTGACCCTGTTGTGCCCGAACTGGGCATCACTGTAGACGTCTCCGCTCAGAGTGCAAACCAGGGCAGTCCGAGGGAACAAGCCAGGGGCTTAGGTTGATTTTTGAGGATAAGTGTTTCCTCATCAGCGATCCTAACACTGCCGGGCTTTCGGGGGCACCTGCGTGGCCCCCCTGCCCGTAGAATGGGGAGAGAAGCAGACCCTGGTGACCCTCTGCACTGCTTAGAGGCACATCCTGTAGCGTGTGGGCTTTTTCCTGCAGCCTCCGCTCCTCGACACATATCATTTCTAAGGAACTGGCATAATACGATGGATACAAGAGAGCTCAGCTTACGTTTATCGGTTTATTGGAAAAACGTTTTTCTAATCAGCTGATTGGGGGATAGGTTGGGGGGAATGAACCATTGAGAGAGTTTGCCAGAGTGGGGATCCAGCTGGAAAACTGAAATACCTTTAGTTTTTAGTCCTAATTTTTCATCTTGCCTTTGTGCGGACTGCGCGCTCCCAGCGCTCTGTGGGTGCCCGCTGCTGGGTGGCAATTGGAAGTCGCAGCGTGTGTTACACGAGGATCTTCACGCCAGAGCCGAAGGGGGAGAAACTTGGTGGCTTGCCCATTATTCTCTGCTTTTAGCCAGAGTTAAACAGACTGATGGGTCTGGTAGCCAACCACTTGGCAACTCCCACTCCTTCTCACCTCGTGAGATTCAGGGCTGTGAAGAGAAATCTAGTCTAACTCCAACAGAAATCTGTCTCTGTGAAGTGTTTTACCTTCTGTAAGTGAAGGTGGCAGAGCCAAGATCTTTCTTTTGGTAATTTCCCTGGCTATAAAGTGAGACCGTTACCTTTCTAGAGAATTCACAGCATTTGAAGATCTAGGAACTGAATTACATAGAGGAGCTGCTTTTCAGCTCAGTGGGCTCGGACTGCTTGGCTTCGCCTCATGCTGCAGGATGAACTTGGAAGCAGAACAGCGGTGGGCCGGCCGAGAAGCGCAAGTTGTAAAACACGGCATGCACTACCTCCCTTTGTGTTCCTCTCGCTGCCATGTCTTTCCTATTTTTTCAGAAGAACGCTTTTGAAAAGCACGTTCTTTCTCCATCAAGAGCAGAGAGGGGAAACCAGAGGGCTCGCAGACTTCCAGCCCCTGCGGCCCACGGCGCCGTCCCGTCCAGTCCCTGCAGGAGGATGGCGCCCAGTGAACGGCCCCAGGCGGCCGGCGTGGGCGCAGCGGCGGGCTTCTCCCGGGGCCTCTGCTGCTGAGCGGAGGGCAGCTGCGGCCCCGGGCTGGCCTGTCCAGCTGTCCTTACCTGGCTCCCGGCCCTCACAGACATGCTTGCGCTTCCAGTGAGGAGGTCTTACTCTTGCAAGGCCCGTGCCAGGCCGTTATGGAGGCGCGGACACTGGCCTCGCCGTGGGCCCCTTGCTGTGACGCTCACTGCGAAGCTGCTGTCGGCTGTCGGGGCCAGAAAATCAAGAGAATTCCAAGTAGAACAGCCGTCAGATGAAAAGAGCAGTGCAGAGAACCTCCGAGTCTCCGGCTCTTGAGGCCCAGTTCCGGTCACTCATGGCAGGGCTGAAACCCCAGGCTCGCTGGCCCCTGGGGTCAGCAGCCCCAACGGTGCCCTCAGAAGGCCTTGGAGGCCCCAGCTCAGCTCCTCCAACAGACATGGGGGGCATTTGCGGCGCTGCATGCTGGACTTGGCCCCAGGGACAAGCGACCTCGGCGACGTAACAAGGTAGGCTGGTAGTAACCTGTCGTGTGCACCCCTCACCCCAGCCATTTGGTGTTTTTTGCTTTTGGACGAACACTGAAGCTCTGAAAGCTCCCGGGGGGTCTTGCCATGGTGCTGCCATCTACCTTTAGGTGGCACTTCTTCATGATGTTCTGGTCTGTGCAGAAAACAGGTGTGTGGCGAGGCGGGGAAGGAAGAAAAAGAACTTGGTTTCCCTGCAACATAAGCTAATGTGTTGGTGCTGTTTTCCTTCCCATGTGACCTTTGTCCAGAAATGCCCTTCCCCAAGGCTGTGTGACGGGAACTGTGCTGAGAGGGTGATTTGTCCCAGTCACCTGCCCAGCTGCTTGGCGTGGACCTGTGAGAAAGTATATTTTATCCCTTTTTTTTTTTTAAGGTTACGAGTTCTTGAACCCAGAAGCCACTCGATTATCCAGGGGGTGATAGAAATAAGACCCCCCCGGCCTCACTGTTCGCTGAGCAAAGCTCTCGGGCCTTGTGGTGTAGCCGCGTGTCAGCCGGGCGCTCTGCACGAGCCGGGCTTTCTGCCAGCCCTGGGCCAAGACCACGTTCACCATTGTTCTTTCTGCTCTGCACAAAGTGGGCTTTAGCTGAGACCCTGCTCCCGAACGGGAATCGCAGCCCTGTGGGTAAAGTGTGCTCTGGGAGAGGCAGATGTCCTAGTCCTCAGGAAAAGAAAGTATCTGTGCAGGGCGGGGAGAGGCCAGCCAGGTGTCCCCCGCTAGAATGAGTGACTGGAACTTGTTTGTAAGCTGGATGTGGTTCCGTCCTAGCTCGACCCAGGCTGGGAGAACGCCCTGGGTAAGGGTGGCCTGGAAACCAGGAAAGGGCCAAAGACAGCAAGCTGTAAATGATTGTGGATTCATTTTTTTGTAAGTGGAAAAATACGCTTTCACTGGCTCATTTGTAATCAGAAATCAGTGTAATGGAAAAGTCAAATGTGTAATACCTGGCAGCCCTCAGCAAGATTAAACCATTGTATTTTTCTTCGAAGGATAAATAACCTACAGCGTTTCATTTTTAAATAACTAGAAGGTACAAACTAAAGAAGTGAGATCAAAGATTAGAGTTGCAAATGCCTGGGTGATTTCCAGATGGCCCCCCCACTCCCCAGTCCTCATGAGAAGAGCCCGGTGGTCCTGGTGCCAGTTTACGCCAGTTTACGCCCCTCGCCACAGGTAGATGCATTCTTTTTCTACAGGCCGGGTTTCCAAGTGTGGTGTGGGCCCAGCCTCGGCGGCATCGCCCCGGAGCTTGCTAGAAATGCAGGTTCTCGGCGCTCCCCTCGGCTCTGCTGAATCACAAACTCTGGGGTGTTCCCAAGCCCTCCAAGGGCCTTCTGACACCCAGTTTAGTTTCAGAATCACTGCTACTGCATCGTGGAATTTAGGCTACAGTAAACCATCCCTGCATAATAAAACCTCTTCCACAGCTTTGTGTGTAATCCTGACATTAAACAAACTGATGACACTATAAACTTGAAAACTTTTTAAAAATACTTGTGTAAGAAAAATCTCAACTAGCCGTCTTTCAAAGTGGTATTTTTACACCCTGAAGTCTATTAGTAATGTTTCTTACTTCTGCTCTTGAAATCATGTTATAGCTGTACAAAGAATACTGTTCAGTATTAAAAGAGAAATGGAGAAACCATGACCTTTGTCTTGGGCTGTTGTTTTGTTGTGTTTAAGTTCTGTTGGTTTTTGTCTTTGTTTTTGTTTCCTTTCATACCTACACACACGCCCTCCTTCTGCCCCTACTAATAAACACGGACATACGCGTACGCCTGGGGTGAGGAAAGTGTGTGGCTGTTAGAAGATCTGAATTATAAATTGGGCTTTCTTTGGCTGGGCAAGTCACATGAATTATTAAACCCCAAAATAACCACACTATGTATTCAAAATACCATACAGCACAGTTTCAGTTGGGACAAGGAGTGTGTGGGGAGCAGAGAAACCCGACCTGAGTCTTATTCCCCACTCACCGAAGTGTTGGCCAACAAGAATATCGGCCATCCCGGTTGGCAGTTGAAAGAACCTGCCTTCAGTTCTGTGTGGGACAAGGTGATGAGGCTACATAAGCTCCTTGAGGGCACGGACCTTCATCATTCCATTTGTCATCATCCTCCTCACTCCTATTAACCGAACACCTTCTGTGTGCCTGGCACTGTTCTAGGTACTTCGTCTGTACTAATGCAGATGATACTTAAAATGGCTGTATGAAATAGTGAAGTTTCCTCATCTAATACTATCTCAAATGTGCAGATGAGGAACCTGGGACACAAGTTATTTCTCAAGATCACACAGCTGATGAGAAGCAGAGCTACTTACTATGCCCCCGGCGCTGAGCACAGAAATTGGGACATCAGTGCTTTGTGAGTCCCCAGTTTGACTTCCCCCCCAAATGTAACAGCAAGGAGGGTTAACGCAAACCAACCTATAACCAGCCTTGCTGGAGGAGTGAGTGCTTATTTTGAGAGTTCTAGTTAATATCTGAGGAGGAAGGGATTTAGGAGGAAGAAGTGGTTACGTGTGCTCGCTGATAAAAGCAAATCAGCCCCCCACCCCAGCCCGAGGAAGCGCGGACTGTGTCGTGTGGACGGGGGAAAAGGCAGGCGTCTACAAGGCTGAGGGTTCTGGACTGACCAGCACTTGACTCCACTGGAGGCTCCGCTTTGCAGCAAAAGAGTGATTTGCTATCTTTCAAAAGGTCCCCACTGGCTATAAACCTTACATAAAACTCCCTGAAAATACAAGACCTGAGGACACAGTTCAGATCTATAAACCTTGATCCTTGGCACCTCTGGGGTCTCACGTGTCTGGAAACACCTTCTACCCAGGTGACACTGATAACTGGAACATTAGTGGAGTCTCCATTTGGTGCAGATGCAGGCAGAGTCTGAGCACAAACATCCCCACCAATAAACCCCTCCGCGGGTGATGTGTTCCAGAAGCTTGGATGTGAGAAATCCAAATCCAACCTTTCTGACCTCTGTAATGGTATTCCCTTTCCTCACCACACCATTAGATGCATCCTGTCTGCTTTCACAAAAGTTCACACTAGGATTGGCCAGCCTTTGGGAGGCGGCCATCAACTCATAGGAAAAAATTTCTCAAATGTTATATCTAATTAGCAGCTGAAACTTTCAGCCAACATTTGATGAGAATCTGATGGGCTGGCAGGTCTTTGACCGAGGTGTCCGGGACATGAGTGAAATTTCTGTCTCCCATTTAATTCCCACAACCCCATGAGGGAAATCCTGTCGAAGCCCACTTTATACCTGAAAACAGGCATGGAGCAATTAAGAATTTGCTCCAGAGTTCCATGAGGAAGTGGTAGAGGCAGGATGAGAACCCAGGTCTGACTGGACCCTCATGAAGCCAGCCTCCCTTCAGACAAAAAAGGCGCCGTTCAGATTTGAGGGGTGGCAAGCATTTCGGGAAGCCGTCTTTCTAACCCGAGAAGCAGTAAAAGCTGAGGCGAGAACAAGGAATGAAAAGAGCTGTAGTATGAGTCAGCGGTGGGTTAAAGCGCTGAGCTGGAAGTGCTGAAGATAAAACCCGGATACCAGGTGCCTTGGACTTGACCACATCTCTAACCCTATATGCCCGCTGTAGGCTTCAAGAAGTCTACTTGTCAAGAACCTCAAGCAGGGGGCGCCTGGGTGGCTCAGTTGGTTAGGCGACTGCCTTCAGCTCAGGTCATGATCCTGGAGTCCCGGGATCGAGTCCCGCGTCGGGCTCCCTGCTCGGCGGGGAGTCTGCTTCTCCCTCTGACCCTCTTCCCTCTCGTGCTCTCTATCTCTCATTCTCTCTCTCTCAAATAAATAAATAAAAAATCTTTAAAAAAAAAAAAAAAAGAACCTCAAGCAGGTTAGCCTTGCTGATAAAAATGTTTCGGAGCTTTTATTTGGCTGGAAATGTGCAAAAAGTAAGTTAGCCCAACTCATTGTATGAACTCAGAAAAGCCTGGAGCCTCAGCCTGCGGAGCCCAGGGTGAGAAGCAACATTGTGGCATCTGAATGGCCCCCACAGCACCCAGCATTCCTTGCTCCTGAGGGATGGAGGCTGGTGAGCCCACGGCTGGCTCTTCTGGGAAGCTTTCTGCTCACCAGGTGGAGTGGGGCCTCCTGCCTGGGGCTTCCATTGTAGGCCTTGGCACACTGGTTTGTCTCTTTTCACAGCTGTAGCTGTCTCCACCCTGGGGACACGGGCATCCCAAGGGCAGGGCAGGCCTCTCCCCAGTACCTGGCACCTGGCCAGACCCCTAAGGACAGCCCCACACTGCGAGTCGGGGCCTGAGCCCAGATTGCAGAAGGACGAGACAAAGGCAGCCCCAGCGGGGCAGCCGGGCAGCCACAGGAGAGCTCCGGATGTCCTCCAGGCCTGGCAGGGCAGCTGTTAAAGCTGGGCTGTGTGGGCAGAGATTCAGAGCCAATGCCAGCAGCCCCTTCCTCGGGGCCCAGGACTCCGACCTGGCCAAGCCCACAGCCTGAGAAAGCTGCGCAGAGCTTCGTGCCAAGGAAGGCTGCTGCCATTTCTAAGCAGGTGCTCTGGCTCTGTGGGAAGAAGGGAAACTTCAGAGAGGATGGCGGGGAGGGAGAGAGGGAGGGAAGGAAGGGGATCCGGTGACAGCAGGACCTTTTGAATAGCTCCAGGACCAGCCTGGGGATTTGGGGCGGGAAATGGGTTGCGCAGATGGACAAGGGAAGTCCAGTTGTTGCCAGGTGAGTTTGGTGGAGGATAAGCAAGAAATGCTATTTGAAAAGAGCCACAATAAAGAGCGCTTGTACCTGATTATATGGGAGCTAAGGAAAAGGGGCCAAAGTCAGCATGCAGGTGTCCTGGAATGCTTCCCAGGACAGGCACCTCTGACATTTCTGAAGGCCGCCAAGGAGTCCATGGCGGACAAGGGGAAGGATGTTCCAGCAAGGGCACAGGAATAAGCGCACAAAAGGGGTGAGGGCGTGGATCTGCAGCGTGGCCAGATCAGGGAACCAACAGCCCAAGCTCCTGGCTATACATACCCTCGGGGGAATCCCACTGCACTGAAGCTAGTTTGAAGGAGCAGCAAGTCCAGTCACATCATTATACCCTGCCCCTGGGACAAGGATGGAGGATGGAGGATGCCTCTCCCCCACCCCCCCACCCCCCACCCCACCCCCCGCCCCAGGCCAGGCACACTCAGTCCAGGAAGGTTTCCGCAGCCTCCTGAGGCAAGGCGCCACCCGAAGAAGTCCGCACGTGGAGTGTGGGGTATCGGATGCCGGAGGCCCCCTCCCTGGGCCTTAGCCCCAAGGGTGTTTTTTTTGTGCCTTCTGGAGCAGGGTCTTTTTTTTTTTTTTTTTTAAGATTTTATTTGACAGAGAGAGACAGCAAAAGAGGGAACACAGGTAGGGGGAGTGGGAATGGGAGAAGCAGGCTTTCCATGGAGCAGGGAGCCCGATGTAGGGCTTAATCCCAGGACCCTGGGATCATGACCTGAGCTGAAGGCAGACGCTTAACGACTGAGCCACCCAGGTGCCCCTGGAGCAGGGTCTTAATGACCCTTTAAATTACAACTCAGGACACCCCCAGCCCTGGAAGAGGCGGTTCTCAAACAAAACCTACACTTGCTTGTGCGAAGCACTGATATTCTTTTAAATGTTGGTCTCGACCGATTTTGTGACCCGTGAGTGGGTTACACCTGCATTCCGGAAACACTGTACTGGAAAATGATTTGTCCCCCACCCCCGCCCCACCCCCCCGCAGGGAAGTGGGAGGGCCAATGCCATTTCCCCCACCCCAAGAAAAACAGAAGGGAACCGCTCACGCCCACCCTGGTGAAGGTCAGCGGCGGGTGGGCCCAGCTGGGTGTCCCGGGCCAGCGCTGCGCCCCGCCATCCGTGAGGGCCAGGAGGGGTGCTCGAGGGCCTCCGGATGAGGTGAGCCCCACAGGGTCCCAGGAGGGAGGACGCATGAAGGCTGGGAATCGCACAGGGCCCGGTTCAAATCCAACCTCCGCTAGTTGTTTGCAGTGTAACCTTGGATAAGTAATTTAACCTGAATCTCGGGCCCCCTAGTTTGTAACCCCGAGATAAGTATTCCCTTCCTCGCAGAGTTGCTGGAAGGATTCAGAATTGAATCCTTGATGTCCCCAACAGAGCTCTGGAGTATTTGAAGAGCAGACGGAGCAGGCACAGCGACTGCACGCCCTTGAATTAACCTTGATTTCCAAAAATCGAGCCGTGCCTGCGGTTTCTCCATCCTGAGACTGGGGACACTGCGCGCACCGCGTCCCCATTCCTGCGCCACCCTCACCCCACCTCCCCACTCCCACCCCCGCCTGCGGGTCCTGAGTCACCTCACTTCCCGTCCCATCCCGCTCACCGGCTCCAGCCCGCCGCGGTCACCACGCAGTCCTCCGGGCTGTCCGCTCCCCGCCCCCGCCCCCAGCCGTGCGTCCCTCGAAGGCAAAGTGGGGGCCAGCCTCTTCCCGGCCCCCGGCGCCCAGTAAGCTGTCCTGTGTGTGTGCGCGTGTGCGTGTTAGGGGCTGGGGGTGTGTAACCCCCCCCCCCATACACACACGCCTCCAGCCTCTGGCAAACTTCCGGCGGCAGCCGTCCGGCGGCTCTAACCGAGGCCGCGCCAGGCGGGACAGTGCGCGCCAAGCCGCGTCTCCGGCCCGGGCCCCCGCCGAGGCCAGGAAGGACGGCGCGGGGACGGCGGCGGGAGGACGCACGGGCGGAAAGCCAGCCGCCTGCGAACCGCCGGGACCCGCGGGACTTGCCGGCGACACGCGCGTCCGGGCAGAGAACCCCGGCGGTCCCGGTCGCTCGCGCGCGCCCGAGTTCGCTCCCCCCCCCACCCCAGGGCCCCTGGCTCCCGGCGCGCCGGGCGCGGACATGTGCTCTCGCCTCTCGCCGGCCCCTCCGCCACCGAGAAGAGGCGCCCTGAGGAGAAGTTGCAACGGGCGACGGTGGGAGCGCGGCCGGGCCATGACCGCCCTTCCCTCCCTTCCCTCCCTTCCCTCCCAGGCCTGCGCGCCCCGCGCCCTCTGCGTCTCACCTTGCTCCCCACCCCCACCTGTCACCCTAAGGATATTGTCATGTCTGAGGCCCAAGTGGGAGCCCCTTTCTGTTCTGTGTAGTCCCAACGTCTGCGGCCTTCTGTGGAGCGAGCCCCGGACCCAGAATACCAATAATGGGCAGGCGCTGGGGGTGGGCCCATGGGTTAGACAGCTTTGCACGTGCTGCTTATTTTCTGTGTTCTTTCCCTCATCCTTCCTGTCAGCTCCTACTCATGTTACAAAGCCCCGCGTGGGTGCCCCTTGGACGGAGGTAAGCCTCCGTCCCCCACCGAGGGCGGATCTGGCGCAGGCGGCATCTCCAGCCCCCTCTCCTGCTCGGCTGCCTGCACCAGGCCTAATGTCTGCGTCTCCCCTAGACTGTGGCCCCTGGAGCCCGTCTTTCTCACCTGCCGGAGCTCCTGCCTGTCACAGGGCCTGGCTCCCAGTTAATACACGACGTTCTAAGTGGGAACATTCTGATGGCTGTGTGGGGGACGCAGGGCTGACCTGGTGAGCAGCTCCCCAGGCAGAGCAGATGGGGACTGTCAGGTGTCTGGAGGAATCCAAGTCCC
Source organism: Neomonachus schauinslandi (assembly GCF_002201575.2). Classification (NCBI taxonomy): domain Eukaryota; kingdom Metazoa; phylum Chordata; class Mammalia; order Carnivora; family Phocidae; genus Neomonachus; species Neomonachus schauinslandi. Next base: position 41,305,629 of record NC_058408.1, on the reverse strand, counting down.
CTCCCACCCACACAAGTCGGGCCCCCTGGCACCACTTTACTCAAGAAGCGCAGGTCTACTTTCCACACGGTCCAGAGTGTCCGCTCCCCTCTGTCAAGCCTTTTTCGGGGGCTGTGGGAGGGGTCGCAGCAGGAGGAGTGGGCCCTGCGTCAGACACCTGTCATTGTGTAAAGGATCTCCATCTGTGTAAAGGAAGATGCTACACAGAGCTTACCTGGCAGATCTATTTTTTAAGGACTGAATAGGATGTGTTGAGAGCCTGGCTCTGACCCTGGCAGGTAACAGAAGCAGATGTGCAGGATTCCTTAGAGACCTTCCCCGGCCTTGTCCCAGCCGGAGCCCCCTTCTTCCCTTTCTTCCCTTTCTTCCCAGTTGGAGCCAGAAGGGCATGTTGTCCATGATCGCCATACAGAGAAGAGAGGTGCCTTTGTCCCTAGAAGCTTTCATTCAACATGAAACTTCATGACCTCAAGACCAGGAATTGGGGTGCAGGAGCTGCCAGTGTTCCCCCATGACTATACTTTCTGACATCGGGCCATTCCCAAGTTTGGGGGGCCAGGATGCTCTCTGAGATGTCCCAGCACCCTCTTCACACCCTGCAGGCCCAAACACTTTTTCCACCGGCCTCCCTGCTCCCCTGCTGGCAGCTCCCCATTCCTCCCACATTCCCCCCCACCCCAGGTGGCTCAGTCTCCCAGTCCTACAATGCGGAGGGGCTCTGGGAGCACCCCTCAACCCTTAGCCTCCAGGGGCCAGTAAAGAGGGGTTTTAATTGGTTCCTGCAGGTAGGGCCTGAAACACTCACTGCACACTCCACAGGATTGCCTGCCTCCTCCCCCATCATCTTTCCCTCAGCCCACATGTGCCTTTCAGTGATCTTGCCCACGGAAAGCTGCTAGGACACTCGTTTTAGCGAAGGCTGTGTGTTTTCCCAAGTTCTACAACAGCCCTGAAGCTGCCCTCTGCACTCCCCGCCCCCCAGTATCACCTACCCAAAGCCCCTAGCTCCATTCTGTCTTCTGTTCAGAAATGCACCTTGCCCAAGGCTCCTCTCCCAGCGGAAGGACTGTCTCTGGAGGCTTCTGCATCTACCCTGGCTGTCACCCCAACCCCAGGGGACCGCCCAGGCCTTCCCTCTGGCAGGCCCAACACAGCTCACTGCTGGGCCTGTATCCTCCCTCCCTCTTCCCCCACCCCAGAACCCCACTCTTGGCCATTCAAGGTCAAGTGAGCATCCAGCGCAGAATTTAGCGACTCAAAGCGAGAGAAGCTTCAGCTTTGCTTTTTAATAATTTAAGACTGACACACGGCCATCCACTCCCAGAGTCCCAACCCTTTGGGCCTAGAGCTGGGAGACAGCCGGGTGGAGAGCCCATCCCCCTGCCTGTACGCGTCATTGCACTCCCTGCCGGCCCACCCCCAGCAGCCATCAGGGAGCCTGGGCAGAGAGCCTGTGGCTGGGGACAGCCTGGCACTGGCTGCAGCCTGTGCCCACACTCCACCGGAGAAGGCAGGCAGGCCCTCCCCACCAGCGCCAGCCTCACCCTGGGCAGAGGCAGAGGGCAGGGGGCTGGGGGTGGAGCCGGCCAGACCCACTGGCCACAGCTGCACTTCCCTGACATTGGTCTCGGGTTCATTGTTTTTCCCCCTCCAACTTTATATATCACAAAAATTTCCCAGAGATTCTTAATATTCTGGCTGCCAGATAACATCTCCCAGATGTTCTCACACCAGACCACATATTCCAATTTTGGGTTTGGAATATATGGCCCATGGCTTTGGCTGTTACACTAGGACACTTTGCCCATTTCCGGAAAAAGAGCAAAGGTGTCAAATGGGACATGGAAGACATGAGACTTTAAAGGCAGACTCAAGGCCAATATGGCCAAGCACTTTCTTTGGTTCTGGAGTGTGGAGGCTGGGGGAGCCCTGATCGAGAGTGGGATGAGACTTGGGGTGAGGAGACAATCAGGGGCTCACCCAAGTACCTCTGAATCTCTCTCCTCCTCCTGCCGACAAAGGTACAGAAAGATGTTGACACCACTTCCGGCATGGAAGGAGATCCATGTTTGCTTTCCCCAGTTCGGCATAAATTAACATCCCTAAACAAAACACACCATTCTGCCCTCACCCTACGGTCGTCAATCCCAGAAGCCCCTGCCACAGCCTAAGCGGTTACACGCCACTGTGATCTGTTTTCATCCATAAAGCAGCTTCGTGCAGTGCCTTTCCAGCCGTCCCTCCTGGGGCAGGTCAGGGCTTCCGAGGGGGTGACAGTGAGGGCAAAACAGCCCTGGGTCACTGAGGGACAGGCCTCTGCCTCAGCACACGGACTGACAAGCTCTCTGCGTGGGCCAGGAGCTCTTTAATGTGAGCCAAGCCCAGCCCGGCAACCTTGGCCCCATTCACCTCAAGGATCTCATCCCCTACCCCCAGCAGCCCTGAGTACAGCTTGGCCATGCTCGCATCAGCCATCTCCTGCACGTAGAACCCTGCAAGGGAAAACAGAACAAGTGAACACATGAAATCCAGATGCAGCTCTGTGGAATGCTGACCAGGTGGTGTTTCGGGCGGGGGTTGGGGAGCGGGTGCTCATATAGGGCACTGCTTCATGAGCACGCACACGCATGCACACACACACACTCGCACGCGCACACCCTCATTATCCTACCTCACAACCACAACTGGCTTTCTATATAGATACAGTGTGCCCGCCCTCATGGTATCCTTTCATTTCTGTCTCTTTTAAAAAGCTGTGCAAATAATGCTTTAATAAAATAATGTTTTAAGCAAATAATGTTTGTTTTTTATTGTTATTATTCGTGTATACCCCTGTGTGAATGAGGTGATCTTATCTTTTTCTGAGATGAGCTTTGATTGTAGAATAGGAAGGAAACTGATGCTTAAAAATTAAGAAAAAAACCCCTACTTCACGCCTGCCACTGGGTGGGATTCACAAATATGATCCAGTTACTGCCTTCAAGAAGCTGGAGGGGTGGGAAGGTATCATTGGAGTAATGAACATGGCCGAGGTCAAATCCAAACCTGGTTTGCTTCATATTACTGTTAGGACCAGCTCCGGTCTCAATCTTCCTCAGAGGTGGTTCCTCACTGGGATTTGGAGGCATCTGGGCAAAAGCCCAGGAAATGTGAAAATTCCACCCCCTATTTAAAGCCATGGTGGCTCACTTGTCCCTTATTCACACACATCCTGTCCCCCACACTGCCCCTAGGAAGGCCCTGCCTGGCCAGTGTGACCATCTCCTGGGTCTCTCAGGTGCAGCGTGAGCCTGGGCAGAGCCTGATTCTTCCCCTTTCCCTGGGTCCGACTTGGGGAACCCACATCAGTGGAGCAGGCTCTGTGGGCCCTGGGGGCTGGCTAGCCTGAGTTCCCCGGGACTCTCCCGGCTGCACAGCGCAGGCGAGTCCTGCTGAGGGACCCCTTCACCTCAACTTCTTCTGAAAACCTTCCAGACTCCCCTTCAGTTAAGAGAATAAAGGGTCTTACAAGGAAAGCTGGGCACCACCCCGCGCCTGCCCCACCCCCAACTGAGCGAACACAGGTGATCTGAGAGCACAAGGCCAAGGTGTGGACGGTGTGCAGCTGACAACACCTGCAGAATTTAGGGGGGCCGCTCAGCGCCACCTTATTTTTTTTTTTAAAGATTTTATTTATTTATTTGAGAGAGAGAATGAGAGACAGAGAGCATGAGAGGGAGGAGGGTCAGAGGGAGAAGCAGACCCCCCGCTGAGCAGGGAGCCCGACGCGGGACTCGATCCCGGGACTCCAGGATGATGACCTGAGCCGAAGGCAGTCGCTTAACCAACTGAGCCACCCAGGCGCCCTCAGCGCCACCTTAAACGCCCTCACAGCTCCCCAGCCCAGGCCGCACACTCCTTCCTCTTTACTTCTGCGTCCTAGAATCAGCTTCCTTGGAAGGGGCCTGAGAGGGCCTCTCCTCCCCCATCACGGTCTCGAGCCTGAAGGCATTTAACACACTTGGACTATAGTGGGACATCCTGCCTCTGCTGCCCCCCCCACCCATAGGAGCTTTGTTCAGCCCAGCTTGTGGCACGCCTTCCAGAGCAACCCTCTGATGGGGGCTTGAAAGCACTGAAATCTCCTTCAAGGCACCTGAAGGTTGGTAGCTCTGAGTCTAGCAAAACCATCCTCCTGACACACTCCCTCTCCCGGGTCTGACTGTGGAACTCTCTCGGTGTGCGGGGCTTCTTGGCCAAGCCGAGCCTTTGCCGCCAGGCTGCCTCCCCTGAAGCAATATGCCGGCCATCTCGGCTGCTCGAGTGAGGCCTTTCTTGCAGCCCCTGCCCTATTTCCGACCCCTTCTGTCCGGGTGTTCTAACCACTTGCCTGCCCCCCTGCATGTTGCTGCCATGGACAGAGGGCAGGTAAGGAGGGGAGGGTGGTGCCTACAGAAATGGCTGCTGCAAGCAGGACATGCATGTGGGGAGCCATGAGAAACCCCAAAAGCATGGAGCCAGAGCCGGACAGACACTGATGTCGTGCCAGTCATTCTGGGGGAGACCCTGGGGTAGGCTTCACAACAGAACGTTGTGACAAAAATATGACAGACCAGACTGCTGTTGTTGGTATTTACTGTCTGCTGGAAATGGCCTCTGTTCAGCATGGATCATCGCTGTGTGGTGCTCAGAAGCCAGAGGCCAAGCTTGCTGTTCCCATATGCTCGCACAGCATCAGATGTGACAGCCAGCAAGTTAGCCCCAGCGCCTGGACGTTTTAGCCAGGAATGCAGACTAGCCCCAGCTCACGGCCCCCCTGAGGCCCAGCAGGAGTGACCTGTGGCTGCTGGAGGAGGCTCTGCGGCCAGGAGGAACTAGCACCAGCCATGTTCCGTGGGCCTGGGGATCTCTGCGGGATAGCCGATGGCCAACGGCGGCAGGAGCAGGGCACCACCTGGGCAGGACAGGGAAGAGCTCGTACCGACCCAGGTGCGGGGTGCCATGGGGGGGGCGGGGCAGGGCAGAGCCCAAGGAGCTCTTGGTCATTAGAGACCGCTGCCCACCAGACATCAACTCCACGACTGTCTGCAAAGCGCCCTAGCGGGACTTGGGGGGAAGATGAAGGGCAGAGCACAACGCCTGGTTGTGTGTGACCTCACGTGGACAGATGGTGCAGATCATGGGCTCCCTGTCGGAGTTCTGTTCCCCAAATACAAATTCTCTTTGTGAAGAGGGAAGGGAAGAAAAGTGCCAGGCACTTTCCCATGTACCTCACTGGACGTTCCTTTTGACTCTTCCAGGCAGGTTTGAGTATCTTCAGTTTAGAGATGAGAGAACTGAGGCTCAGAGAGGGTAAGTGACCTGCTCAGGTCACACAGCCAGCAGAGGCTCTGGAGTACAAACCGTGCCATGTCACCTAACCCTCTGCCCCTCTGGGAGGCCTGCCGCCCCTCATCTGAGGAACGGGGAGGCTAAAGGAAAGGGTGGAGTAGCTAACAGCCCACTAGCCCTTTATGATGATCAGTATAAGTTCACAAACGCCATCTCCCTGTGAGGACAGACACTGTACCCCCCTGAGGTCCAGAGTGGGGAGAAACTCGGCCTCTTCCTCTCACGCTCAAGTAAAACCATCAGCAAACTGCGTCAAACTGCCTTCAAGTCAAGCTGACTGCAAGCACTTCTCACATCCCCACTGGTTCCCCAGCCCGAGCCACCGCCGGCAAGTCTTTCCACCGAAATAGCTTTACAAGGGGTCTCCCTGGTCCACCTTCGACCCGCTAGCGTCTGTTCACAGTCGGGCGGCCAGCCGGGCAGCGACACCCATTCCAAGTGCAAATCAGAGCACATTGGTCCCTGCTCCAAGCCCCTGCCGCCTCCCAGCTCAGGGGGTGGGGAAGGCACCGCCCTCCTGAGCTCAGTGCCCTCTCTCCCCACTGCAGCTCTGTGCAGATCAACCCTGCAGCTCTTCTGACAGCCAAGCTCATTCCCACCCTCCAGCCTGGGCCTGGACTGCTCTTTCTCCAGACACCTCCACTCAGAAGAGCTGCCCCACCCGCACTCCTGTCCTCCCACTCTCAGGCCCTCACCCTGCTTCGCTTGGATTCGTGTCTTCATACCCTCTGCTATCTGGCAGCTTATTTGGATAATATATAAAAATGTATACCTTTTTATAGGTACAGCCTATCTCCCTCCCTGGACTGTGGGCTCCTGAGGACAGGATCTTTTCCTGTTCCATTTCCTGCCCTATAGCCGGTATCTAAAACACCTAGTAGGTGCTCCGTGCAAACTCACTGAAACAATGAAAGACGGAACAGAGGTAAGAACTTGCTGCAGTCTGCAAACCTGGCAACAGGCAGATTTTTTTTTCCAGGTTACATGACTTTGACCTAGGAGATCACCGCCCAGGACTGAACCCTGCTCAGCAGAGGGCAGCCAGGGCAGGATCCCCAGAACATCATCCCCTGGAGCCAGCGCTGCGGGAGGGAGCCGGACGCATAGCCAGGCGGCTCACTGCATGTGGCCAGACAGCAGCCAGAGGAAGGGAACCATTACACGCACCAGCCGCATCAAAGGGCTCCTGAGAACCAGCAAGCACAGCCTCCTCTGGGCGCTCCAGCAAAAAGGCGGCCCGATTCCGATTTCAGGATGTCAGCAGACAACAGAGGGGCAGTGGAGTCAGGCTCGCCATCCCTACCCACTCCAGCCCCACACCTGACACTTCCCAAAGAGCCCTTGAAGGGAGAATTCCAGTCCTTTCGCTACGAGGCTGTCTGAGTCTGGAGCTCCGCGTCTCAGCCACAGACTGGAAATGCCCACAGCCAAAAGTGGTCTGCTAAGGCCCCAGGGATATGGAGTCCAGAAAAGGGGAGGGGGCATACCTGAGTCCCGGCGCCCATTCCCGGAGGCCACGCAGAAGCCGAAAGAGCCCTCCGGGGAGCGTTGTAGCTGCAGCTGGGTTGTGCCATCTGGGAACACCTCCACCACGCGGCCCACCGTGCGCACCTGGCTGGGGGTGCTCACGTCCTCCACACTGAGGGCACGTCGGGGTGAGGCCTTGGTTGGTCTGCCAGGGGACCGGAGACAGAGTGAGTGCAAAGAGGGCTGGGCACCGGGGCCCAATCACTCCCTGCCTTAAAGATGACGGATGCCTCTTGACTGGCTCCAACCAGCAAAAACAACATGCTAGGAACAAGACTGGAGGGTTGTCACAGCGGTCTGAGGCTCCACAAAGCCTGGTGCAGGACCAGAAGCCCCCTGCTACCCAACCCCCCAACACAGAAACACAATTTTAAATCTTTGTGGGTGCAGAGACCGCTCTGAGAATCTAACCAAAGCTATGATATTATATAACATTTCCAGGAGTGAACAGGCCACTTGAGGTGCCTCCATGGAGCCCCAGATAAGAGCAGCTAGCCTAGAGGGTCTCGTCAGGGGGTGGGAGTTCTCTAGACAGGGTCACAGGTCAAGTGCCTCTTTGGGGGCCCCATCTCTGGATCTCTAATCAGATCTTCAGGTGGGCTAAGGAAGCTCTCTGAACATCCCAATTTTAGGATGTCATCAGACAGCAGAAGGATGGAAAAATCAAACCTTCCAACTCTACCCATTCCACCAACTCCACACCTTCTCAGAGCTCAGGTGCACGGGGCAAGGCACTGAGATGTGGGCTCCAAGACTCCTGTGGCACCTGAGGCAGGATGGAGTTAGGCTTACAGCTCCACCGCCCATGCTGAGTTTACCCCCCACACCACTTGCCAACTCTTACCGGCCAACTGCACTGTGGTGTCCCGGCTCCCCTACCATGTAGAGGCTGGACCGGTCCCCCTTGCCACTCAGCAAAGAATGGAGGTTCTGAAAGGAGGCAGCTTTCCGATGTTGGTGAGATGGTGATACCTGGTGGTGAGGGTTCAATATTGCAGGTGAGAAAAGCCACAGCATCTGGGGGTTGAGACCTGACCCTAACCATGAGCCTGAGGGCTTTTTTTTTTTTTTTTAAGATTTTATTTATTTATTTGACAGAGAGAGAGAGCACAAGTAGGCAGAGAGGCAGACAGTGGGAGAAGCAGGCTCCCCGCAGAGCAGAAAGCCTGACGTGGGGCTCCATCCCAGGACCTTGGGACCATGACCAGGGCTGAAGGCAGACACTCAACCGACTGAGCCACCCAGGTGCCCCAAGCCTGAGGGATTTTTAAGAAAGTAATGATACAAGCTTTTGTCACTACTTCAAAGTGCCCATCAGGAATCACCATAATTTACTCAAGTAGACAGTCCTATAGAGGTGATCTGAAGGTTCGTTTTTGGCTAAAATAACTTAGCACTAGAATACTAATAATTTCATTGATTAAGAAAATCTAATGTTCTCATTAAGAAAAAGGTGAAAGCAAATTAATTACAGAGTAATAAATACGATTTTAGAGTTAAAATATTAAAACTTCGTGATTCTTTAGTATCCCTTTTATGATTGTTTATATTAAAAATTTTTATCTGAGGACTTCCAGGAAAGATGGCTGAGTACAACAATCCCAAGCTCACTTCACCCCATGGATACAATTAGATAACATGCATATCAGTGTAAATAAGCCATAAAACAATCCAAAGACTGGCAGAACAGACTCTTTACAGCTGAATGTAGAGAAGAGTCCACCTCGAAGAGGGTAGGAGGGGTGGAGATTCACTCAGGAGCTAAATGAATCTGCAGGACCATCAGAGGGAGGGAGGGACACTGGGTGCAGAGAGAGGCGGAGAGGAGAGGACCAGACCCTCACACCAGGCATACCAGGCATGAGGAACCTGCACAGGGAAGATGAATCCTCATAACATTTGGCTTTGAAAACCAGAGAGGCCTAATTTCAGGAGTTCCTAAAATCAGTGGCGCTTAACAATGGAACTTTAAAAATCAGTGGGCTTGGCTCTGGGAGACCTGGGAAGATGATAAGAAACTGAGTCCCTGCCCTTAAAGAGACTGCACAGCAAAGAGCCCCACTGAGATACAGCATGGAGAAGCAGCAGTTTGAAAAACACCTGGGGTATATGGGAGGGAGATTTTTTACTAATCTCAGAGTCTGTGCTGGAAGGGCAGGGATCTTTGGGAGACTTCTCTAGGAACAAAGGAGCAGGCAGGCACCATTTCCCTCCCCTGCCCCCCAGCCTAGACACATGGACAGCTGGGAGAACCAGCACAGCACCAACACTCTGCACCTAACTTGCTAACAGCGCAGCATATCCCCTTGTTCTCTTGTGCACATGCCCCCTCCGATATGCCCTTGGCCAGAGCCCATTCAAAGTGGTGCCGTAAGTCTGGCAGTGTGCAAAGCAGCCACGACAGTGACTCCTGCCCTGGGGAGAGGGGAAGATAACCATATATACCAGCCTGAGACTGTGGCCCCAGCAGTCCCACCAACAAAAGCTTCTCACGGGGCAACACAGAGAAAGCACCCTGTAGTTCAATACTATTGCGTCTCTGGCAAATGCCTGGTCTGACTCAACTCAAGTCTAAGGCAGCCCAACAGTGGCCCACTAACACTGCAGGGACCAAACACCGCCCACAACAGGCAAAGAGAGCCACTGCAGACGACTGGACTGAAGGCAAAAGCAGCTCAGCCACAAGAGCAGGGCACACGCAACACACAGAGGAGACCCCCCTGAAGCACCAGGTTCTGATGAACAGGGGACACAGCACTGCAGGGCACTACAGGACCTCTTGTTCATAAGGCCACCACTTTCAAGAGCAGGAGACATAGCTGACTTTCCTAACACAAAGAAACAGACACAAAGTTAGTCAAAATGAGGAGACAGAGAAATAAGTCTCAAATGAAAGAACAGAACAAAATCACAGCAAGAGAGCTAAATGAAACAGAGATAAGTAATATGCCTGACAGAGAATTTAAAGTAATGGTCAGGGATGCCTGGGTGGCTCAGATGGTTAAGTGTCTGACTCTTGATTTCAGCTCAGGTCATGATCTCCAGGTTGTGAAATCGAGCCCCGCATCAGGCTTCACACTGGGCATGGAGCCTGCTTATAATTCTCTCTCTCCCTCTCCCTCTGTCTCTCCTGTCCCCTTTCTCTCTCCCTCTCCAATAATAATAATAATAAAAATAGTAATAAATAAAGTAATGGTCATAAAGATATTCACTGGACTTGAGAAAAGAGTGGAGGACCTGAATGAGACCCTTACCAAAGAGATAGAAAACATAAAAAAGAACTACTCAGAGATAAAGAATTCAATAACTGAAATTAAAAATACACTAAATGGAATAAATAAGACTAGAGGAATCAGAAGAATGGGTCTGTGAGTTGGAGGATAGAGTAATGGACAGTAATCAAGCTGAACAGCAGAGAGAAAAATAATAATAATAAATGAAAATAGACTTAGGGAACTCAGTGACACCATCAAGCATAATATAATTCTCATTATAGGGATCCCTGACAGAGAAGAGAGAGAAAAGGAGGCAGAAAACTTTCCGAATCTGGGGAAAGAAACAGAGATTCAGGGCGCCTGGGTGGCTCAGTTGGTTAAGCGACTGCCTTCGGCTCAGGTCATGATCCTGGAGTCCCTGGATCGAGTCCCGCATCGGGCTCCCTGCCGAGCAGGGAGCCTGCTTCTGCCTCTGACCCTCCCCCCTCTCATGTGCTCTCTCTCTTTCTCTCTGTCTCAAATTAATAAAATCTTTAAAAAAAAAAAAAGAAGAAAGAAACAGAGATTCAGAGCCAGGAGGCACAGAGAACCCGCAACAAAATCAACCCAAAGAAGTCCACACTAAGATACATAGTAACTAAAAAGGTAAAAAGTAGTGATAAAGAGAATTTTAAAAGCAGCAAGAGAAAACGGTTACATACAAGGGAAACCCCCTAAGGCTATCAGCTGATTTTTCAGCAGAAACTTTGCAGGCCAGAAGAGAGGGGCATGATACATTCAAAGTGCTGAAAGGAAAAAACCTGCAGCCAAGAGTACTCTATCCAGCAAGGATATCATTCAGAATAGAAGGTGAGATAAAGAGTTTCCCAGACAAAAGTTAGAGGAATTCGTGATCAGTAAGCCAGCCCTACAAAAAATGTTGAAGGGAACTTTTTGAGTGGAAAGGAAAGGCCTTAAGTAGGAGTAAGAAAAGTAGGAAGCCCAGAGGCAGTAAAATTAAGTATATCTATAAAAATGAGTCAAGGGATTCACAAAGTAAAAAGATGTAAAGTAGGACACCATATACTTAAAATGTGGAGTAGGGAGGAGAGGAGTAAAGAATGGGTTCAAACTGAAGTGACCATCAACTTAATACAGACTGCTATATGCAGAAGATGTTATTTATAAACCTAACAGTAACCACAAATCAAGAGCCAGTAATAGATATGCAAAAAACAAAGAGAAAGGAATCCAAGTATATCACTAAAGAAAGCCAGCAAACCACGAGAGAAAAGAGCAAGAGAAGAAAGGAACAGAAAAGAACTACAAAAACAACCATAAAACAAGTAGCAAAATGGCAAGAAGTACATGTGTATCAATAATTACTCTGAATGTAAGTGGACTAAATGCTCCAAACGAAAGACACAGGTTGGTGGAATGGAGAAAAAAGCAAGACCTGCTGCCAACAAGAGACTCATTTCAGACCTGAGGACACATGAGGTTGAAAGTGAGGGTATGGAGAAACATTTATCATACAAAAAGATGTGAAAAGAAAGCCGGGGGAGCAATACTTATATTGGACAAAATATACTTTATTATTTTTTTTAAGATTTTATTTATTTGACAGACAGAGAGAGATAGAGAGCACAAGCAGGGGGAGTGGCAGGCAGAGGGAGAAGGAGAAGCAGATTCTCCACTGAGGAAGGAGCCCAATACAGGGCTGGATCCCAGGACCCTGGGATCGTGACCTGAGCCAAAGGCAGCTGCTTAACCAACCGAGCCACCCAGGCACCCCTGGACAAAATATACTTTAAAACAAAAACTGTAACAAGAGACAAAGAAGGACACTATATATAATCATTAAGGGGACAATCCAATAAGAAGATATAGCAATTGTAAATATTTATGCACCCAACATGGGAGCACCCACATTCTTAAAGCAGTTAATAACAAACATAAAGGAAGTAATCACTAGTAATACAATAATAGGAAGGGTCTTTAACACCCCACTAACATCAATGGACAGGTCATCCAAACAGGAAATCGACAAAGAAACAGTGGCTCTGAATGACACACTGGACCAGATGGATCTAACAGATATATTCAGAACATCCCACCCTAAAACAGCAGAATATACATTCTTTTCAAGTGCACATGGAACATTATCCAGAAGAGATCACATATTAGGTCACAAACCAAGTCTCAACAAATTCAAAAAGACTGAAGTCATACCATGTATCTTTTCTGACCACAATGCTGTGAAACTAGAAATCAATCACAAGAAAAAATCTGGAAATAGCACAAATACATGAGGTTAAATAACGTGCTACTAAACAATGAATGGGTCAACCAAGAAATCAAAGAGGAGGGGCACCTGGGTGGCTCAGTCAGTTAAGCAACCGACTCTTGATTTCAGCTCAGGTCATGATCTCAGGGTCCTGGGATTGAAGCCCACATGGGCTCTGTGATCAGTGAGACGTCTATTTGAGATTCTCTCTCTCCCTCTCCCTCTGCCCTCTCCCCTCTCTCTCTCTAAAATAAACAAATAATCTTAAAAAAAAAAAAAAAGGAAAGAAATCAGGGACACCTGGGTAGCTCAGTTGGTTAAGCATCTGCCTTTGGCTCAGGTCATGATCCCAGAGTCTTGGGATTGAGTCCCGCATTGGGCTCCCTGCTCAGAAGGGAGCCTGCTTCTCCCTCTGCCTGCCGCTCCCCCTGCTTGTGCTCTTTCTCTCTCTCTGACAAATAAATAGGTAAAATCTTAAAAAAAAAAAAAACCTTTTAAAAAATTTTAAAAAAAGAAATCAAAGAGGAAATTGAAAAATACATGGAGACAAATGAAAATGAAAACACAATGGTCCAAAATCTTTGGGATGCAGCAAAAGCTGTTCTAAGGGAGAAATTTATAGGAAGACAGGCCTACCTCAAGAAGCCAGAAAAATCTCAAATAAATGACCTAACCTTGTATCTACAGGAGCTAGAAAAAAGAACAAACAAAACCCAAAACCAGTAGAAGGAAGGAAATAATTAATATTAGAGCAGAAATAAATGAAATAGAAACTAAAAAACCAATAAAACAGATCAATGAAACCAGGAGCTGGTTCTTTGAGAAGATCAACAAAACCAATAAACCTTTAAGCCAGACTCACCAAGAAAAAAAGGGGGGGATTCAAATAAAATCAGAAATGAAAGAGGAGAAATAACTGACCCCACAGAAATACAAAGGATTATAAGAGAATAGTATGGAAAACTATATGACAACAAACTGGACAACCTAGAAGAAATAGATAAATTCCTAAAACATATAACCTTCCAAAACGGAATCAGGGAGAAATAGAAAACTCGAACAGACTGATTACCAGCAATTAAATTGAATCAGTAATCAAAAGACTCCCAATAAAAGTCCGGACCAGACAGCTTTACAGGTGAATCCTACCAAACATTTAAAGAAGAATTAATGCCTATTCTTCTCAAACTAATCCAAAAAATAGAAGAGGAAAAATAGAATTACCCAGCAATTCCACTGCTAGATATTTACCCAGAGGAAATGAAAACACTAATTCAAAAAGAAACACACACCCCTATGTTCACTGTAGCATTATTTACAATAGCCAAATTATGGAAGCAGTCCCCGTGTCCATTGACAGACAAATGGATAAATTAGATGTGACATATACACAATAGAATATTACTCAGCTATAAAAAAGAATGAAATCTTGTTATTTGCAACAACATCGATGGATCTAGAGAGTATAATGCTAAGTCAAATCAGTCAGAGAAAGACAAATACCATATCATTTCATTCACATGTGGAATTTAAGAAACCAAACAAATGGACAAAAAAACAAACCAAAAAACAGACTCTACATTATAGAGAACAAACTGATGGTTTCCAGAGGGAAGGGGGTGGGGGGATGGATGAAGTAGGTGAAGGGGATTAAGAGCACACTTATCTTGATGAGCACTGAGTAATGTATAGAATTGTTGAATTACTATATTGTGCACCTGAAACTAATATAACTCTGTATGTTAACTATACTGGAATTTAAAAGAATTATCTCAGTATGCACCTTAAAACATTGTGCATAAAAAGGTAGACAAGACAAAAATCCCTTAAGGAGTTCACCCACCACTGGGGGTGGGGTTGAGCACAGATGAGTTAACAGCCCTAAATACTTGCTGTAAGTGCCAGGCTAAAAGATGGACGTGCAGGGAAGCAGAGAGAGACTCCAGTTTAGGAGGTCTGGGGACACTGCAGAAAATGACACCTGAGCGAGGCTTGAAGCATGAACTTTCCAGGTGAAGACCAGTAAGGGTGCTCCAGGTAGAAGAAACAGCAGGTGCAAGGACATGGAGAGATGACAGAAAGCATATGTTCCGGAACAGGGTTTGGGTGGTTAGGCTGCAGACAGGAGATGGGCTGGAGCCAGGGGACAGACCTGGAAGGACCTTATATGGCCTGCTAAGGAGCTACTGGAATGATGTTAATCAGAAGAGAGACAAGAATAGATCTGTGTTCTAGAAACTGACCCAGTGAGGGGGCTATTGTGAGGGTGGGGGCGGTGGAGAAGGAGACAGGCTTTTAAACAAACATGGCACACATTATTTACCACATTTGGAATCCATGCTCTCAAGAAGAAAGGTACATTATCTGGGCGCCTGGGGGGCTCAGTCGGGTAAGCGTCTGCCTTCGGCTCAGGTCATGATCCCAGGATCCTGGGATCGAGCCCCCATATTGGGCTCGCTGCTCAGCAGGGAGCCTGCTTCTCCCGCTCTCTCTGCCCCTCTCACCCCTGCTTGTACTCTCTCTTTCTCTCTCTCAAATAAATAAATAAAATATAAAAAAAAAAAAGAAAAAGAAATAAGGTATATTATCAAGAGGTTTAGAGGGGGCCCTAACCTCGTGTCCAAGTTCAGGAAGGCTTCCTGGGAGAAGTCATGCTTACCTCATACCTGAAAGACCAGGGGGCGTTCCCCAGGGAGAAGAGAGAGAGGAGAGCGTTCCAGATGTGGGGTCAAATGTCAAAAAGCCACAGCCGCCCGGGGACGCAGGAGCCCAGTGTGGTCGGGTGTGGGAACAGGGCCCACGCAGGAGGGCAAAATGAAAAGGAAACCGGGGCGGCCCCTGCCCACACGTGGCGGTGGGAGAGTCTAAGGCAAGGGGAGCTGGTCTAAAGGAGGGAGCCCCCATCCGAGGTGTCACATTCCGGGGGAGACGGATTCTCATTGCATAGTCTTTCGTCAGTCCTTGAGCCGTTCTCTCTGCTGCTCCGTCCTCCCCGCACGTGGTCCCACCCTTGGTTGGCCAGCTTGCTCTCTCTCTTTGCCCACTTACTCGGCTTGCGTCGCCGACAATCTCTATGCCAGGCTAGCGGCGTCCTTGCCCTTGGGGCTTACAGAGCTTGGAGTTCTGATGGTGACCCACCCGGACGCCCGGCTCCGACACCCAGGGCCCAAACCTCACTTCCGGGGAAAGGTGACTTCCCGGAGCACAGCATCGCCCTAGGCTTTTCTCCCCAGCTTATGATCACTTGACTTCTGTTTCCTTGCCTTCCATTCATGCATCCAGCAAATAGGTATTGAGCACCGACTGCATACAAGGCACTGCTCCTGGTACAGGACAACCACTGGCCATCTTCAGTCAGCCAGCCCTCTCTCCCCTACTTCAGCCTGACCAGTGGAAGCCTCTGTTGGCCCCAACCACATCACCTGCTTTGTTCTGCCCAGGGGCAGGGGGCAGGGAACAAAAGAAAAACTGGAGCCCTGGACACACCTGGGACAGAGCAGGGTTTTCAGAAACCTAGTTGAGAGCGCACCGTGGGTTTGCTGTTGGTTTATGAGCTGGCACACGGGGAGGGAGATGGCCCGCTAGCTGCCCTGCTTTCATTCGCTCCCTCCCTCACTCATTTGTTCATTTGCTGTGTCTTAAATATGTATTATATACTAGCCATTGTACTCAGTACGGGTATCCCCCACTTTTCAAACGTTTGCCTTTATGAAAGACCTGTTTTCACTAACCGGAAGAAATTTGGAGGATTTTCACTTTTAGGAAAAAAGGTGAAAAGCAAAACTAGCATTCAGCATTAGTTTTGCCGTCACGGAGCAGCGGACCCCGGGCAGTGAGCGTGGCCCCACCAAGCTCCTTCCCCAGGAAGACGCTCAGCATTTTCACATCAAGCCACTACAGCTTTGAACTGCATCTGTGAGCATCCGTGCTCTATCTCGATTTATGTGTGCATCTGTCGGCAAGAGGTGTCCTGGGGGATCAGAAAAACCCGAGAGAAGAGCCCAAAATAGGGGGTCTGGGAGTGTTCAAAAAATTTCCCATATTAACTAATGGTGACTGCTTCTTCAGTTTATGCCATTTTGGCTGATGGAAGTTTTCGTAGAAACTCTCTAATTTGGACAGCAGGGGAAACTGTACTGGGAATATAAAGATCAAGGGGTGTTCCCTCAAAGAATTCACACTCCAGTGAGTGCAGGCAGACAAAAATCCATTAAAATACTATGTGGCAGGTTCCCCAAAGGATGGAAGCACTGGACAGGATGGGAACACAGAGCAGAGGCCCCCCAGCTCAGCCCAAGAAAGGACCAGAAACGGCTCCATGGAGGAGGCAATTCCTGAAAAGTTGAAGGATGAGCAGATGTTAGCAGGGAGAGAAGGTGCGAGAAACATTTCAGGTGAAGGTTCAAAGTCAGTGTGTGGCCTGATGACAGAACAGCAAGGTCAAGGATAATGGATAGGGTGTTGGAAGGAGAGTGATGAGAGATGAAGGCAGATCACAGAAGCTTCTGGCCACGTCAGGTGATCTGAACTTTACCCTGCAGGTGATAAGGGGCCAACGGCGGATGTTCAGCAAGGGGGTAGATAACCAGATCTGCGTATCAGAAGGACCTCCGTGGAAGCCAGGTGGAGAAAGACACGGCAGGGATGCCAGTCAGGAGGCTGCCATGTTAGTCTGGGTGTGAAGTGATCTGTGCTAGACTAACAGAGTCACTGTGGCCATGCAGAAGGTTCCAGAATGATCAGGCAGTAGCCTCTAGGACTTGGCAGAGGTGGCAGAGTTGAGGGAGAGACAGAAGGAGGAGGAGGAGCTTAGGAAGAGCCCATGATGGGGTAGCTGGGTGGAAGAAGAGAACTGTGGGGTGCTGCCTACCCCTGTGGGGAGCCCGGTCTCGTGGATCAACTGCGGGGAGACCAGTGGCTTCCCTTTCCCCACCTGGGCTCCTCAGGTGGCATCCTCAGCGCTTCCCATCTCCTGTCACCTTCCATTCCAGTGGCACTGGTGCCACTCACCCCTTGGCCGGGGCCCTTCAGACTCACCAGTTGCAGGGACTGTACAGACGGGGCTTTCTTCACTCTGGGGGTGCTGGCATGTGACACCGGGCCAGGCGCAGGGGACTGAAGCTGCTCCACGCTGTAGCTGCGGGCCTTGCCCAGCTTGGGCCTGGCGCTGTGGCCCAGCGCCAGCAAGAGCTTTTTCAGCCCCAGGGTGGAGGCCAGGCTGCTGCTTTTCTTGCTCCTGTCAGAAGGGGCAGCGGAGGGCGGGCCAGGTCCTGCGCCGACCCCCGGGAATGCCCTGAAATGCAAGGGGGTACGTGAGCGGGCAGGAGACAGCTGGAGGGCAGGGGCCTGGGCGGACTGCTCCTCAGGGCCCTGGGGGCCCCAGGAGAGCCAGCACCCATTCCTTGTGGAGGACGTGACGGCCGGCTACAGAAAGGCTGAGAGGACATCTGCAGGATGCTCTACTTGGGCAGCTTTTCGGGAGACGCGCTCAGACGAGACCCCAGGCCTCACACCCAACTGTGGGCTCACCCACCCATTCGTTCCATTCATTCATTCAGGATTTCTTCCGGGCCTCTGTGCCTTCTAGAAACAACAGGGGTCTGTGGTACACAAGACAGACAAGGTCCTTACTCTCAGACTAGTAAACGAAGGAGAAAAACCAACAGCAAGTATTGAGAAATGTCAAGCAGAGGGAGAGGGAGATCAGCTCCCTCCGAGAAGATGGCACCCAGGCTGGGAGCTGAATGGTGAGGAGGAGCCATCCTGCGAGGTCAGAGGTGAGAACCCCAGGCGGAGGCAGCGGTGGGGCCACAGCTCCAGGGCAGGAAGAGGCTCCATGTGTTCCAGAGCACGAGGGGGCCTGGCCACCAGCCCTGGGACGGAGCCAGCAAGGCGGGCAGAGAGGCCAGGCAGGTGGGCCGGATTCCACGGAGCACAGAAGCCAAGGTAAGGGGCTCGGATTCTATCCCAAGTGGGAGAAGAAAGCCATTGGGGGTTTTCAGCAGGAGACATGACATTATTTAATGGCATTTTCAAGAATGTACCTTCGGTCGCTGTGCCGAGAAGGAAGTGTAGGAGCGAGAGTGAAGGCAGAGAGTCGCCGGGGCTGTTGGGGTTGTCAGAAAGATGTCATGCAGCTCAGACCAGGAGAAAGGCGAGAGAGGGGGGTGCAGCAGCTGGAGGGGACATGCCAGGGGGTCAGAGAGGCCGGAAGGAAGAAAGTGGGCGTGAGCACTGTGTGGATGGTGGATGGTGCCGGGAAGAGGACCTGGGGAAGCCGTTGGGTCAGGGGCCTCTCAGCCACCCTAGTGGAGAAGTCAGGGGAAACAGGGTGTATGGGTCTGGGGTTCTGGGGAGCACACAGCACCAGAGATGGAGATTTGGCTCCCAGTGTCACCAGGAGTGGGGTGTGGTGCAGGAAAGAACGTCATGGCCACAGCCCTGGCTCACCAAGGCTTTGGGGACTCGGCGAAGACTCAGACCCTCGGCGCGGAAGGAGAGAATGAATGGAAAGGTGAATGCCAGGCTTGTTTCCTCAGCGTCTGCTTGTTCCCAAGCCCTGAGTCAGAAACAAGCACTCTCAGGCAGCCCCATCCTGGGAGCGCCCTGAGGGTCGGGACTGTCTGGCCAGCTGTGCCCGGAACAGCACCTGGAGCCTGAGGCTTGGGGAATGAGCCAGCATGCGCATCACACGAAAAGTGGCTGGGAAAGGAGTATTAAGGTGCCATGCCCAGAATAGGTCTAGGAACCCTCTAAGGGTTTGGGAGTAGTGAGGCTAGTCATGCCAGGGAGGGGGTCTCTTTCTCCGCCCAGCCTCCCAGCCCCCCACCTCTGGCAGTCAGGGCTCTTGCCCTCATCACTCACCGGGATGACACCTGCCCTCCGGAACTCAACCCTGGCCTCTGCAGGCCTCCCACTGGTTCCTGGCTGGACTCCGACTCCTCTAAGGCCAGGGAGAGGGTGATGCTCATGGAGCTGACTGCGCCAACAGCTGCTGGGCTAAGAAAGCCCTGGACTCCTCCTGCAACAGCCACAGCCCTCCCGTGTCACTGAGCCATCCCCGCAGGTCATGGTCAGGGGAGGGGACATGCCCAACAACAGAGGCAGGAGAACCAGAGGAAGCTGGAGAGAGGCGGGAGCCCCAGGAGAGCAGTGAAGGCAGATGATGATGGGGAGTCCCCATACAGCAGGACGGGAATGAGGGGTCTTGTTTACTGCTGTGACCCACCACCCCCAGCACCACAACTGGTACACAGTCGGTGATTAATAAATATCTGTACGATGAAGGGGCTGCTGGTGATAAGTCATGTGCCTCCTATAACAAGAGACATAGTTGGGAAAGGGGAACTTTTGCATTCCTGGGATGCAAACCACAGTCTCGTTGGTTGTGATGTCTAAGCGTTAATGACAGGCACCATTTCGGGAGCACGTATGCGGTGCTAGGCAAGGAATTAAACCCTCTATAGAGATGACGTCGTGGGTTCCTAGGAGATAGGCTATAGGCTCTCCTATTTCCCCAGGTTACAGAGGAGGAACCTGGAGCACAGAGGGCTGACATGGTGTGGCCAGGACCTCCTGGCTAATGAGAGGAGGAGTCTGAGGAGGTGAAGGCCAGGCTGCCCAGAAAGGCCAGCAGCTGGTAGAATAGAAGCTCCTCAGGAAGTGGCTA
This sequence comes from Neomonachus schauinslandi, assembly GCF_002201575.2. NCBI lineage: Eukaryota > Metazoa > Chordata > Mammalia > Carnivora > Phocidae > Neomonachus > Neomonachus schauinslandi. The sequence goes on along the minus strand of NC_058408.1, from coordinate 41,285,582 downwards.
GGGGCAGCCAGCAGCCGGCCTAGAGCCCACCCCACGGAAGAAACCACACCTTAGAACCGGGCAGGCAGCAGGCAGCTCAGGGTAATGCCTGCTTTCTTAAGGCTCCTGTCAGCAAGGGAGGGAGAGGGGAAATGTCTGTGTCCCCGTGTGGAGCAGAGGGGGCGGCCAACACACCAGGGGAGGGTGCTTGGCATCCACATCTTCAGGAAGGTCAGCCTGGTCTACCAGCTCTCTGCCCTCCTCCACTGTGTTTCCAAGCCCTGGATCTCTCCCAAGCCACCCCAACCCCAGCACTGTCACAGTCGTGGACACACTAAGGCAAGGCTATGGGGGGCAGACCTGTTATCTCTGCCTAAGAGTGAACGGCTGAGTTGCTCACCCCAGATCACAGCACCAGGAATCAGAGCCTATGACCGTTGATGCCCGGGATCGGCCCACAATATAAGGATCTCTTCCAACGGCAGAGGTGATGCCTTACACCCGTTTGCAGCCCTTCCTGCTGAAACCTAGGAGCCTGCCCAGGAGGGCTGGGGGTCTGGGAGGGCTCTGCCTGCTGGTCACCGTGTTCTCCAGATAGCACGTCTGCCTGGCCACAGAAGGTCTCAAGGGCAGGACTCCCGCTGAATTCATTCACTTATGCATTCCCCACAGTGCCTGGTATCATGCCTGGCATGTAACAGGTGCTCAATCAGTGTTGAACGAATGAATTAGGGAATGAATGAAATGAAGATGTTGAAGGAAAGGGTCTCAACCATGTGATTATAGGCACTGACTGCTCTAAGCAAATTGTAAATCTACAGCTGTGGCCTCCTTCCTGCTCTGTTGGTAGTGAAACCCCGTTAAAGTCCAGGCCTCCAGCAGCCAGAGTATGGTGCTTCTGTACACACCTCAGGGTCCCCCGCAGTCAGAGGGCGACACCCCCTGCCTCCCTGCCTTCTGCCTCCCCTCGCAGGAGGTGGCTAATCTGTATCCAGGCTGACGTTGAGTCTTACACCCAACCCACAGACCCCATAGCTTCCAGAACACCTGCCGCTGCTCTGAAGGGCCCCAAGAAGCTGCCAGGAGTGCGCACAGCTATGTCATCGATTCAGATCAAAGGTAAGGAAGGACTCAGAGCGCCTGGCCTGGGGTCTCTGCTTACCGTGGCCGCAGTTCTCCGGGGGCAGCTCCTGGCTGCAGGGGCCATCCTCCACCTTGGCCTCGAGGCCGGCCCCTCCCCAGGGCTCCTGCAGCCCCAGAGGCAGGCTATTGCTGCAGTTATTGGTGGACAGGCCCAGCTGGGGATGCCTGCCTGCAGGGCCGTAGGGCTGGGTCTGGGCCGGGGAGAGCTCACAGGTCCTGGGAACTACACTTCTTGAAGGAGGCGGAGGTGGGTCCACAGGCTCTCCCTGCTCACCCAGCCTGCGGGGTGCAGCCAGGGCTGCCTTCCTGTGAGACACAGGTGAGGTGGTTTTCCTTGAAGATGGAGGGGTTGGCACCCAGCCTTCCGGGAAGAGGGAAGAGGTCAGCTGCTGGGCCTGGTGCAGGGCAGAGGGCTCTGCGTGACTCTGTTGCAGGGAGGAAGCAGAGACAGTCTCCAGAGACTCATGGCTTCCTCCATCCTGGGCCTGTCTGCCTGGCGCCGAGGACCCCAGCATCATGGAAGAGGCCAGGGGATAGGCTGTCCTGCTCAGAGCCCGGGAATCCACCGGGTGGACGCAGTGATTTCCCAGCCCTGGGCCAGGCTGCCACTGGGAGCCCAGGGAAGCCCTTTTACATTCCAGGACGGAAGGCTTAGCGAAAGCCTCTTCTCTGGGAACCAGAGTCCCCTCAGGCAGGTGTCCCCTGCCTTCTTTCACCTCGGCTGCACCCTCCACGTGGTCAACCTCCAGCAGGTAGTGCGGGGCCTGAGGGCTCCGGGGCAGCTCCGCCTTCCAGAACCACCTGGGGCCTCCTCGAGGCCTGGAGCCCCGCGGACGGGGGCTGTTGCCTCGGGCTGGGCCCCGAGCCCTACTGGGCTGCGAGGTCCCAGCCTCCTCACTGTCGGTCCTGCAGCTGTCCGAGGTGTCCGTGCTGTCCAGCGCGGAATCCGCCTCCTCGAGGCGCGCCGAGTCTCCGATGTGCGTTTCCCGGATCCATTCCGTGAGGCACCCCGGCTCGGCAGGGAGGAGCCCGAAGGGGGGGCTCGGGCCCCGAGAGCTGGGGGGCTCCGCCGGCACCCCGCAGGCAGCTTCGCGCTCCGGGAGGGCCCTGGCGTCCGGGCCGGCCTTCCCCGGGGCGGGGCGTCGGTCGTGGATGCAGCTGCCGCAGGCTTGGCACTTCCTGGCGCCGCCCCGTGCGGGCGGCGGCGCCGGGCCGCCCCTCCGCTCCGGCCGGCCCACCAGGCGGTAGAGCGGCCCTTGGCCGGCGTCGGTGCGTGCGAAGCCCGCGTTGATGTAGTGGGCCAGCTCGGGCTTGGAGCGCAGCGGGCCCTGAGCCGCCGTCGGCAGCGCGCAGCTCCGCGTCTGGCGCTGGCGCTGCTGCAGCCGCTCCAGGTAGCGGGACTCGGCGTCGCGGGCCGACTCGTCCTCGAAGCGCACGCGGGATGGGGAGGCGCCCCGCTTGGGCCACTGCCCGCTGCTGGACTCCCCGCTGGACGAGTCACTCGTGTTCCCGTTCTGCGGGGTGTCTCTGCTGGCAAAGGGCATCCTCGAGTCCGGGGCTGGGCTTCTCCGGCCGTCTCTAAGGGGGAGACAGGGGGAGACAGGTCACAGACAGAAGATGGGGAGGAGGGTACCATGGGGTACAGCTCCGTGATGACTACAACTCCAAAGTTACCCGACATCAGGTTCCTGGGGAGTCAGGCAGCAAACCCGAGTAGCTTCCAAGCCCATCTTGATCCTGAAACCCAGCTCTAAACGAAATCAGTAGGAGCTTCCTATTTTGTGTTTCCTTCTGTTGCCTGATTCAAGATGAAACATTATATTGAACAGAGGATGCACTGATGGATAAGAGCAAAATCCTCATAGTGGGGTGTGTGCGTGTGTGTATGTGTATGTGTAAGTGTGCGCGCACTTAAGAGGAAGTGAGCCTGGCATTCATGGGCATCTGGTAGGGATGAATTGTTCCAATGATGTATTTGCTATGAAGGTTTAATGGGAAGAATGAATTATAAGTCTCTACAGAGACTGTGCGGGACCTGAAGTCAGGGTTTCTAAGCATTCTTGCTCCCAAAAGTGTCCACTCAGGGTTCCTAATCCTCTTGCTCAGACAAAATTTAGACAGAATGCCACCCATGTTTCTCCTTGGACTCTGCATCTTGTCTGTTCCAGCACCCACTTACCTGCCCTCCTCAGCCCCTCACTCGCACTCTGAAAAGCTGTGAGGACAAGGACTGCGCTAGGAAGAGCCATCCTGTCACCGGCCTTTGCCCTGGGAGACGCTGCTGGTGGTCAAGTCCTGCTCAGCTCAAGAAAACATCTACATAAATCTCACACCAGGGCCCCCTGGAGCCAGGAACCTGAGTTTCCAGGCATTTCCCATCATAGGCTACCTAAGGAAGGACTGTACGTTCCCTTCCTTTTCCCTGCAACAGCATCCCCATCAATCTACTGCTCAGTGTTTGGCATTCACACCATTCTTCTCATTTATCCCTTTTCTGTCACTCACACTGGACTCCCGCCTCTTACCCAGCCTCCCTGCCTCCTGTCTGCTGGTCCTCCTGGAGCACAGCCTTGTCACACTGTCCCCGAAGGGGGCACAGGATCCAGCTCACAGTCTTTGTGGTAAAAACACAGGCCTTCCACCTTCCTCACTGTTTTCCTTCCCAGCTCTGCCCCCCACCACCCACTTTATAGGACCCCCAGGCTTCCTACACCTCATCCACCTCATGCAGCCCTCTTGCCCCATTTCCTGGAGTCTTTTTTTCTTAACCTGCTGGCGCGAGCCAAGCTACTCATGCTGTTTAACAAAGTCCAAGTATGGGGGACGATCCTGAAAACAGGAGACTCCACAGCTGGCTCCTGCTATTCTCTTTCATTTTATTTATGGCAATCTTTATAATTGTGGGAATATTTCTGGGGTTTCATGATAAAGTGACTACTCACCTTAGTTACGCTTATCTAAGCAATCATAATGAAACTAATTCCACAAAGAATTAGTTTCTATAGAACAAAATAACAAAACGGTCATGCTCTGTCTAGCACCTTTCTCTTTGCATATTGTTTTTTAATTTTAGCGAAAGCCAATAAGCAGAAATCAATAAAGGTCATGTTAATCATTACAAAGGAAAAATGAAAGAAGGCTATGGCTGTAATCCAGAAAATGATCTAAGATTTGGAAAAACAAAAATATCCTAACATATAAATAAAGTTCCTCCGAGACTGTCAGGAGGAGATGCTTGCAACCTGATCCTGTGTCTGTGTCTCCTCATTCGCCGACGCCGTCCTTTCCTACGAGAGACCCACCCCGGCTGGAGCTGGACTCCGGCAACCTGCCTGCATTTGAATCCTATCTGTTAAAATGTTACCTGTTGTATAGACATCCCATGTGTGATGGCTAATTTTGTGTGTCAGCTCGACTGGTACCAGTCGAGGATGCCATCCCTAACCATCCCCTGCCTCTGGGCCTTGACAGCTGGGCCTATGCCCAGCTACTTGGTGAAACATTCTTCTGGATGTTTTTGTGAAGACATCTTTTGGGTAAGGTTAACATTTAGATGGGTGGACTTTGAATAAGGCTGATTACCCTCCATGATGTGGTCGACCTCATCCAATCCGTGAAGGCCCTAACGGCACAAATACAGCTCTTCCCTGAGCAAGAAGGAATTCTGCCAATAGACCGCCTTTAGATTTGAGTTGCTCCTCTTTCCTGAGTCTGAAGCCTGCCAGCCTACCCTGCAGATTTTGGGCTTACCATGCCATGATCACATGAGTCAAGTCCCTAAAATAAATCTCTCTCTCTCTCTCCATATATATGTATGCACGCGCGCACATGCACACACACACACACACACACACACATCCTGTTGGTTCTTCCTCTGAAGAAACCTGACTAATGCATCATGACAATATCTCCTCCTCTGAACACCTGTACCTCTCATTTGTCAGCACAGACTCACAGGATGTTAGTGCTGGAAGGCACGGCCATGACCACATGGTCCCTCCTCCTCCCTCGAAAGGAGAGGCCACAAAAGCCCAGCTCCCGGGCTGACCGGCACCTGAGCAGCTGCACAAGCAAGCTGTGGATATTTTTTCTCCCTCAGATGGAACCACAAAAATAGAACTAGACACTGATCATGCTGGTGGTCTAGTCCTACCTGGAGACAGGAGCCCGGATTTTGGAGACCTGTGGCTTCTTTCCAGTTGCCCAGAAGTGCGCCCATATACGCAAGGATCTATACTGGCATACTTCATGTGTCCTCAAAGTGTCTTCGAAGCCTTCCCTAACCTTACCTTCTCCCTCCCCACCGCCCCCCATCTCCCCAAACGGAGAAGTAAACTCTTCTCCGACAGCATACTGTACAGAGCACAGTTTGCTCAGGGGCCTGGACACACCAGCTTATAATGAAATGCATGTTGGTGATTAGTGGGTTTACTAATCCTTTCTCTAACTGGATGCTTCAGTGATTCTGGAAGAAGGATGCCAATGCTTTCAAAAAGGCTGCCCTCATGCGAGTTCCTCCTTCACCCGCTCCTTCACCAAGCTACCCAACTGAAGGACAAATATGGTATACGGTTGAAAGGAAAGGAGTTCAGATAACAGCGGGAAGAAACCATACATGCTTCACAATTACTATTCAAGCATGCCAGCCAGCGGGGGGAGCGGCCTATACAGAGACATAGCATTTACTGGACCGGGCAGGCTGCCCTTCCCAGCTCTACTTTCTGTATAAGTAAAAGGCATTGCCTATCTGGCTCAGGTGAACACGACCTGTGCCCTGGGGGAGTCACTGGCCATCCCTAACCATCCCCTGCCTCTGGGCCTTGACAGCAAAGCCACTGACTAGCCTCACAGTCCTGATGGATCGGAACGGTCTGGATTGCTGAGGGTGTGGAATATGATGTATAAAGCTAGTCTTTGGAATCAGGGGGTGGTCTGAGAGGTCAGAATGAAATTCTTCAGGACTGATTCTCTGCCACCCCCACGGGAACCAGCTATGGCTGACAGCTTAAGGCCCTCCCTCCCCCATGGCACGGCAGACAGACTACCAGCTCAAACCTTGGACCCCAGGCCTCTTGCTGTCATGTTCTGCCCTCCCGGTATTAGGAACACCAACCTCGGTGTGCCTGTCCCCCAAACGGCAAGAGCCTGTGTTTCCAGGAGCTGCTGGATTTCTACATTGGTTTGCTGCCAGAAAATGCAGCTCCGTCTACCTCTTCCCCTCCTAGAAAAGCCTGTCTGTCTGGGCCTGCCCCAGCCACCTCCAGCCAGACTGAGGCTAGAGAAGGCCTTCTGGAGACTGCTCTGCCTGCCCCCACTCTTCCATCCATCTTCTACCGAGCTGCTCTTTGGAAGGAGGAATGCCTCTGGGCTGAGGGCAGGGGAGGGTGCAGGGGCGCTCCTGCATCCAATTCAGGCCTAGGGCCCGTGCGGCATCTCCCTGTGAACTCAGCATGGCTCTCCAGGGTGCTCTAACAAGCATAACCTTTAGAAGCATCTGCAGCAAGCCATCTGGTGTTGATTTTTCAGCTACACCCTCTGAGGATTCACCAGTGCTGCCAAGTCGAAGTAATTCTTTCTGGACACAGCAGCTGCTAAAGTGGGTCACCTTGCCTTTCTATAGCATTTCGATGGCCAGAGGACAGCCTGACAAAAGGGAACGTACTTTAAGGTCAGTGACTGGGGTTGTTATGAGCTGCTCGTGGAATCTGGGGCACAGGAGGTGTCCAGGAGGACCTTTACGCAGTCACGTCTGTTTCACAAATCGTCCTCTTGACTATTTTGCGGCTACAAAACCCAGCCTAAGGATCTGTCGAAAGTGGAACAGAGGGCTCTGTGTAACTCTAAGGCTCTGGGGGCCATATACATGCAGACAATAATAGTTCGGATGCTCCAAAGAAGCCATGCCCATTCCTAACTAGCGCCCTCCAAGCGGAGGGAGACAAGGCACAGATGTAGAAATAAAAGGATAGCCTGTTGGGCACCGCTTGCCAGGATTTAGGATTTCCTGAGCCCCTCTCCTAGGGGTCGCAATGACCCTGAACCCAGAGGCAGGCCTCAGCCCTCTGCGAATGCTGGAGTCACCTCAGTGGCGCCATGACAGTTCTCAGCCTTCAGTGAGCGGGCTCAGCGTTCCCATCCAAGAGCATTCGGTCCAGTTCCACTGAGAATCCTCACTCCCTCTAGTGTCACATGGCTATGGAAACAGCAGAGCCAGCGTACCCATCATGGTGACCAAAGCAGAGGCTTTCTCAACAGCACAGATGTCCCGCTTTGGGGCGGGCCCACTGTGGCATGGGCTGACAGCTCCGAGTCAGGCCCACCCAGGAGCGCCAGCTCTGCTGTGTGAGACTGAGGCACAGAAGCTTCCCTAAAGGCGTATAGCCAGTAAGTGGCAGAGCCTGAATTCAAACCCGGTGGTCTGGTTCCGGAGTCTTAACCAGCCTAACTGCTCTGCTGCCTCAGTAAACCTGCCTGCTTCTGGCTCTTGGCAATCCCTTGTCTCCACAGCCTTGTCCCTGTCACATCTCACCAGGACCACAGTTCAGCCCCCTCACTGCCCCAGGCCCCCAGATCCAACACTACCCGGCGGCCAGAACAGCTTTACTGAGATGTGTGTGTGATCATGCTATGTACCCGCTTAAAATCCTTCAGTGCCTCCTAGCTATTCCTGGAGACATCCAAATTGTTCAGTAGGCCTGGAGGCCTCCCTGACGGGCCTCCACTGAGCTCTCTGGCCTTCGAGCCACTCCCTCCCTCCCACATGAGTGCAGTGTTTCTGCTCAGGGTTTCTGCCCTGGGATGCTCCCCCCGGCCTCCAGCATGTGCCCAGTGAAGATCTACACCTCTTTCAAGCCCCGACTTAGCAGCCACGGCCTCTAGAGCCTCTGCTGTCCTTTCCAGGTGGAGGTTCAGGTTTCCTGCCCTGCATGCCTGTCTCACCTCTCCTACACCACAGTCCACAGAATTGTATTGATCTGTGTGCCTGTTTTTCTCCCTGGAGACCATGACATCTGTCCCTCCAGGGAGCTTGGATTATGTGTCGTTCATCTTTGACGACTCAATGTTTGACACTCGACACTCAGTCAAGGTGTGTTGAGCAACTAAATGAGTTAAATCAAGTGCCTGGTGTGGGAACCACACACATAGACAGAGGGAGGAGCGAGCAGCGGCAGTTTGGCTAGATCCTACCTCTTCTCCCTGCCACAGCCCTCCTAGGCCAGCCTGGCCAGGGCCCCACTCACCGGCTGCCCTGGGCGACGGCGGGCACGATCTCATGGCTGGCACGGAGGGGCCGGGTCCTGGCCTTCATGCGGGCACGCTGCAGCAGATGCTTGGCTTCCTCAGGCCTGGGGCTCAGCACAGACTCTGGCTTGGGACCAAAGGTCCTGCAGGGTGGCCCACAGGCCAGAGCAGGCGGGGGGAGGGATTAGAAGAAAATAACATGGATTAGAAGGGCTTTAACAGCATTGAGCTCGGCTGTGCCGGAAAAGGCCCTGCATGTGCAGCCTTCCTTGTCCAGCTCCCACACAGAGGGCTCCAGCCCGGGGCCGGGGACCTGGGGCCTGGAGTCTGAGCAATGGTCCTGAGCATCTCTGGACACGTCCAGAGAGCTGGCTCACCTTGGACATCCGCTCAGGGACTGGAGGCAGAGATCCCAGGAGGATCTAAGAAGGGCAGGGGAATCTCCAGATTATTCTATTGTTCCTTCCCTGGGCAGGCAATGGGAGTTATCCGGGAGGACGGGGGAAGGGCCTGGCGTTGTTGGACTGGGCCTGTGCCCAGCCAGATGGTCTTTACACACATCACCTCCCTCTCTCCTTCTGCCTCTCTTTGCACCCACACGTACCCATGCAAGCCCCCACCGCAGACACGAGGAATCAGGCCTCAGCCCGTCACATTCTGCTCCTTGGGGGGAATGACATTTCTATAAATCCTGGTGCTTGCTTGCCTCAGTCCCAATCCAAACCCATCAGGCACCGGCTCAGGGCTCAGAGAAGTTAAGCTGGACCCACACCAAGTCAGCCAATGGCTCGATTTTTGTAAAAATAAGGGTCCTCTACCAGCCCTCCCCACCTACCAGATGTGCGGCCTCCCGGGCCGGTCCAGAGCCGCAGTCCAGAGCCGAGGCCCTTTTTCAAAGCTGTCTGGCAGACGGTGACATACAGCCCGCGCCAGGGTACAGAATAACAGCAGCCTCCAACCCCCCACTGACAAGTCATTTCTCTCCACCGAGCTCCCTCTCCCCAGCCAGGCTGACCCAGGGCAGGTGTGCTCTCCGCCTGACGGATGAGGGCATTCCGCAGCAGACAGGAACATTTGGCGCACTGCTCAAGGTCGAACAGCAGTGGAGAGCAAAGCAGACGATCGCCAGCCCCACTGCCTCCTGTCTCCTTCCCATACCCTCTGTCTCCTCCTTCCTCCTGTCCCTGGATCCCAGGGCAGGCTGAGAGTGTTTGTGGCTGAAGTCACACTCTTTGACGTGACTTCAGCATCCCCCACCGGCTGCCCCTGTCCTCACTGTCATATACGCTGGGCTGTCCTCACCAGGGAGGATCCACCAAAAGAGAACCCAGGCAGGTAGAGGCTCAGCCAGGCTTAGATCTCAGGCGGTAGCCCCCCAAATCCCTTGTCTCGCCCGCCGCATGGGTGACCCCAAGAAAGGGGCCTGACTGGGGGAAGGTACCAAACAGTTTCCTGGATGACAGATGACAGATGTGAGTGGGAAATGGCATAATTCTGAGACCTCCTTGGGACATCCTTGGACAAGCTCAGGCAGTCTGTGGTTCTTTCTTTTTCTCTTTTCTTTCCTATTCTCTTCCCTTCTTATTTGCTTTTGTCTTTCTTTCTTTGTTGCTCATGCTTTTGCACCTAACCTTGCTTTGGAGCTCAAGGGAAAAAAAAAGAACTGCTAGAATAAAGGCACCATCTGTGCATATGAACCCTGGCAAGGCCCAGGCACAGTTTTGGAACCAGGAAGGTTTACTGCAGTGACGTGAAAGTGACTTTCCAGGCCTGTGGCCCTGTGAAGCCTCCTTTGGCAGGAGAGGCCTCACTTTGCACAGCTTCCCAAGCAGGCAGCTTCTCCGACCCTCTGCTGAGAGCAGCTGTGCCTCCTGGGGCTCCTGCTCCCACAGCACAGATAATGAGGTTACCAGCCCTAGAGACACCCTGCAGCCGCCGGCCGCCGGCCCCCACACTCGGAGACTTCCGGTGACAGTGTGGTTCCCCGGCTGTCGGAGGGCATTTGTCACAAGACCTGGTGGGCAAGCAGGAGCGCCCCCAGGCAGCTGGCCAGATGCTGCCAGGACTGGCCTTGCCCCCAGGTTTTTAAGCCATTTTCCAGCTTTGCTGCTTCCTTTCTGCTCCTTCTACTTGGAGCTATTAATTCTTTTTTTTTTTTCCTTTTTTTTTTTTGTTTTCATCAGCTGCCCTGCTTTGGTTCCTGGCAGACAAAGCTGCTTTCTCCACTGATTACAAAAGTAAGGCTTTTTAGGCTCCTGAAGGTGTCCGTGCAGTAGCAAGCTGAGCCGGGAGGGGCGTGGCAGCCACCTTCACAGATGGCAGTCAAGGTCAGCAGGGCAGGCAGTCCTGGCCCTGACCAGCCCCTTGCAGGGGAAAGGGCTCTTCCTCCCGGGAGGTGGGGGGCAAGCGGCTGCAGTGCTGGGGGATGTCAAGCCTCTCCCAGCGTGACTGCCCACCCCAGAACCATCGCTGCATCGTGCTGGTCTGTTGGCGGGGTGCCGGCCCTGCCAGCCTGACAGGTTCAGACTCTTCCATCCAAGCGAGGCTTTCCTGTCTCGCCTGGCCCTGGCCTCTGCCCAGGGCACACAGCCCTAGAGCCAACTCCCTCCCATCACGGACTACACCCCACCATCTCAGCTCCCACATTTGTGGAAATTTCCTGGAAGGGCTGGGGCCGTTGGCGCATGGCGAGGCTGAGGCAATTCCATCTCAGAACAGACACCGTCGCTACTCTCTCGAAAACCTGCATGTCTGGGCCTCATTAGCTCAGCGGGTAGGGCACGGAGATAACATGGCTGAGCGCTCTTCCTCCCTGGGCCTGAGTCTCCCATCTGTGAACAGTGGGAGTTGGATAGGCGTGTAGACTCGCACTGCTACCCTGTGAGTCCAGGTTTTGGCCAGGTAGTCTGGTGGACCACAGGGTTGGGTGGGGGATTTTGAGGTCCTCTCCCCGGGGAGTTCACATCACAGAGGTTTAGTCACCAAGGAGCAGCAATACCTACAAGGAACTAATTGTTGGGGGCACCTGGGTGGCTCAGGTGGTGAAGCGTCTGCCTTCGGCTCAGGTCATGATCTCAGGGTCCTGGGATTGAGCACCACAATGGGCTCCCTGCTCAGCGGGGAGCCTGCTTCTCTCTCCCTCTGCCCTCCCCACTGCTCATTCTCTCTCTCTCAAATAAATAAATAAATAAATAGATAAATTTTTTTTAAGGAACTAATTGCTGGGAACAACCGGAGCACCACAGGGGTATTCTAGCCCTTCTCTCTGCCCCTCCAACCACCAGTGTCCCAAGCTGATTTCAAGGACAAAGGTAGCATGTGCCCCCATCTGGCCTGTCCCTCTAAGCCAGTTTCCTGGTGGAGAGACAGGCTTAGCTCGACCTCAGCTCCCCTGATGGCCAGACAGGTCGAGATCTCGAGTCAGGAGAGCCACCACTCATTTCCTAGCCAAGGAGGGAGGTCAGCAGGACAGAGTGGCCTCTTTCTGCAGCCATCATAATCCTGGATTAAAATAATAAGCTCCAGCAAGTCTGGGTCTCACCCTTTCATCCCAGGAACACGAATCAGGGAAATAATTTAGAATATAAAGAGATCTGACATTTCCCAGATTCCAGGATGCAGTGGGTAGAGGGAAATGTATGGCATACAGAACATACATAAACCTTCTTGCTCCGCACTTGTTCCATCTTTCTAGATGAGCAAGGGTCGCGCTCTCCTGCTGTTACACTGTGTGCAGTTTCCCTGAGGGAGGGGAAGAGAAAGGCAGGCCTGAAACTGAGTCCTGACTGCGTGTGGCCTGAGGGCGGGATGCTATCCTGGGGACATTATCACAGGACACGGACAGGCTGGGGCCAGAGTGCGGGTTCCAAGCGTGGTTCTGGGGCAGCCTAACCAGGTCCTAATTCGGGGCTGCCCCTTATAAGTGGGTCACCCTGGTAGGTTACTTTGGGGTTAAGCCTCAGTTTCCTCATCTGCTAGCTAAGGGCTCACTCGATAAGTGAGATTGAGCTCCTTTTAAAGGAGCTGATCGCAGAGCTGGGTACTGGGTGAGATTCGATCAGTGTTAGCATTCACTGTTACGATTGCTGTTATTAAGGGTGCTATTTTTTTTAGGTAACTCTCCCCCTTATGAACAAAGGATGGAATCCCTAACCTCGAACTGAAATCCCTGCCGAAGAGATCACCTTGCCGTCATCTGCAAGGGGAAGGTACGTTTGGAAGGGAAACCGTTTTGAAGCTCCAGAAGGCTCGGGGGTTTTGCTCTAGACAGCTCTTGACAGGGCTTCACAGAGAAGGCAATATCCGACGAATGGGGAGCCAGAGGAGACTGTCTGGTGGCTGACGAAAGCTGCTGCCCAGAGAATAAACAGGTAACTTCTCTACAGAGAAGGAAGAGTGGGCGTCCTCAAGAATGGTTGCTGCAGGGGGCGCCTGTCTCATTTAACAACTTGAAAAGGACCTGGTGCAGGCGAGCGGCGTCAAGACGCCAGCTTCTTGGAGACAGTACAGCAGCTGGCTCTGTTCTTGCCTTCTTGAAGGCTAAAAAACTCCTTGGCGGCGGCCCCTCTGGGCAGCACTGCCTGGCCTCAGTGTGCGCAGGCAGGTGCCCGAGACACCCCCAACTGGAGGGAGAGTGGCCGGCTCAACTCCAGAGGCCAGAAAGGAGGGCTTCCTCTTCTTGAATGTCAGCCCGACCCCCCACGGGTGGTCGAGGGGAAAGTAGCTTTCTACAGCCTCTGTATTCGCAGAGGCTGGGGCCACCGGGGGATTTCCATGTGTGGCGTGTACGGGAGTGTGGAAATGGCGTGGCGTGAAAGCTCCAGGGGGCACGAGCTGTGCGTCAAGGCTTCCAGCGTTAGCGTCCTTCCTTCTCCACCCAGGACTTAGAAGCCTATAACCGGGAGCACGGTATGGGAACACGGGCGAGCGGTTTACTTGAAGATGGTGAAAGTCTCTCCACTTCTTAATGCCCTACTTAAAATCTCAATTCCAAAGCTCTCCACAAATGGAGAGCCAGCCTTCCCATCTTGTATCCTGTAGTATCCACACAGGCCGCTTCAGCCTTCTCGAAAGCATTCCCGCGGGTCCCACCCACCCGGGGGTGTCCTCTCCTGCGTCCATCCCGCTTCTATCGAGCCCACCTACACTCCTGCCTGTGAGCCTCTGCCAAACGTTTCCTGAGGGCCTGTTCCCTGCAGCTACTTGGCAGGCACGGGGCCCCAGAGAGAAGACCGGCATAGTTTTTGTCCCCAAGGAGCGCGAGGAGGAGACCCAGCAACAACAACTTTGGCTAAAGCTGGTACAGACAAAGACGGCAGTGAGCGCACAAACGGGCAATTCCCTCTGAAATCAGACACAGTGGTTGGTTCACAGGATGCTCTCCAGAAATGCGAGTTAATATGTTAATTTTTAACAAGCCGGAGATTTTCTCGCAGCTGTGGGCCTGAACCCTTGAGCCACAGGCCAGGCCTCGGAAATTCTTGGGGGCTCCCTCCCTGCCTCCCTTTACAGTCTATGAACTGCTTTGGGGCAGGGAGTTTTGACCTGTAGCAATCCCAGCAGGGGCCGGAAAACTGCGACCCACCAGGGTGTGAGCGGCTGTGGGCTGGCACTCTGCCTTCTCTTCTCATGAAGAGGTGCGTGTACGGGACTGAGCTTCCCTCCAGCCTCAGCTTCCGAAATGGGCACGATTCTGCCACAGGGATGCGGGGCGGGGGGTGGGGTGGTGGCGGTCAACAACCTAGGGAATCCTCCGAGTTTCCTTCATCAGCAGAGCACAAATAAAACACAACCCCAGAGACCCTCTTCTCTCCACTTTGCGCACAGCGGAGCAATCATTAAAGCCCTGCAGACACACTTGATCCGGAGCACTGCTCCCACACGGACGTCCTGATTCGAGCCGGCCTCAAGGGGGCGCGCTTGCACCCGCAGCCGCCCGGAGCTGGGTGCTTTCAGCTCCCGACTCCCGTTCGGTGCAGGGCGTGGGGTGAGGACTGCCTTGACTGCCGCTGCACCTCTGGCTTCACATATGTTTTGCACAAGCTGGGTTAACTTGGGGTCCTAGGGCGACCTGTAATCCTGATCTGCTCTCGCAGAGCCTCAAGAGAGGGAAGAGGCCGAGCTGGTCCTGGCCATTTCATGGAGTTGGGGTGGGATGCCCACGGGCTGCTAAGGATGGAAGAGGGCAGAGCCAGCCCTGAGCAGAGCGCCCGCTGCACTCTCCTTCCCGCTCCTGTCTCTGACGGGACCAGTTCCCAGTCCGCCTGTGAACAGGTGGCCGACAGCACTGGCCCCCATCTGCCCTCTCTGAAGTGCTTACCTCCCACCCCTCCTGTCCCCAAACCAGAGCCTACGCCCCAAATCATCTCAACGGTGGCTTGGGAGAGAAACAAGATTAGCCCTTGGAGACTGTCACCTCCCCTTCTTTGTCCATCCTCAAGAACACCTCGCCGGCACTGGGGGAGGCAGAAGACCCCAGATCCCTAACTCGAGGAGCAGCCTGGGGGGCACAGAGAGGACAGCTGTGGAAGTGTGGTGTAAGGGTTAGAGCACAGACCCCGGTGCCTGCAAATCCTGGCTCCCACACTTACTAGCTGTATGACCGTGGGCAGGTCACTTAACCTCTCCCCAGAGGGGTCTCTTTGTCAGGGAAACAGAACAAGCCCTACAGTTAGTTATTAGGATAAAGTGAGAAGGTGGGCAGAGACTTTGCACAGGCCCTGGCACACAACAGGGGCTGGAAAAGGGCAGGGCTGGCATGGTCTTCCGGAGGGAAGGACTGGCCACCGGCATGTTCCAGCTCTCTAGGACTCAACCTTCCCTTGCCCCCCAGTGGAGGGGACCACCCCAGGGTCAGGGGACGGAGGTCTCCTCTGCATTCGGCCCTTAGCATCTAGGGTCCCAGGGCACCTCTGGTGTTCCTGTAGCATCTCAGGTGTCCCACCTGCAAGGCCGACTCTCCCGCTGACTACCCCCCAACAGGTTGGCCTGCGCCTCCCTCCCACCCCCCGTCACACAGTGACGACTGTCTCGGGCTCTGCAGTGACCATGATTTCATGAGCTTCTTGTCCGATCACCATGCAAAGCTGTAACAACTGCAGACAAGGATTAATGTGGTCAAACGGATATTTGATGGCAATCCTGAAAGGCACTGATGCTGGACCTGAGTGTGAGGCAGGACCTTCTCTTCGTCACACTCTCAGAGAAGATCAGAGGACTCACTGTCAGAGCATGTCCTGATCCCATGAAGGACGGCCACCAAGATGCACGGCCACCGCGTCAGAACACGCCACTGCCCAGGGCCCTAGGCCCCTCCGTACAGACACTAAATCCCCAGGATGCTGGTCCCATTGGCACTCCTGGATTACAGAACTGAGAGAAGCAGGCCTTATTTCAGAGGTCTCTTGGGAAGTTCAGCTAGAAGGAAATGGCATCAATAAATCCATCCCCCTTAGGGGACAGATGGAGCCTGCAGTGTTTTAGGGACTACTTTAATTTCTGCCCAGGAGACTCAAGAATAGAACCAAATGAGGCGCTCTGCCCAAGGTGGCCTCAAGACATGGCCGATGTTTCTCTCATCCTTGAACTAGGGTATGTTCCCTGGCCCTTCAGCCTGGGTGTCTGTTCGGGAGGGGCCTGACTGTAGATTGCAGGTCAATGGGGCACTCCGGAGGACAAAGTTTTCCCCATGCCAACTCTATGCCCAGATATCTGCTGGCCACAGTCCTAAAGCTCACTAAGACAACTTCTTCCTCAACACACACACACACACACACACACAGACACACGCTTGCCCATCACACATATATGCACACACCTACACATCCTACACCTGCACACATATACCCCACTTGAACCCTAAAATGCTGCAGGTGCCCTGGCAGTTTAAACAATAGTCCAGAAATCCCCATCCCGAGGATTCTACACAAACACCATCTCCTCACAGGGCTTGGGGGTGGGGGGAGTCCCTTCCTCCACCACAGTTGAGGTTCTCCTCCTCTAAACTGGATATTTTTATTACTTATTATCCAATAAGCCAGTCAGGAGCTTTGGTTTCTCCTTTCAACAGTGAGCTCTGGACAAAGCCCCGAGGGGCAACATGCTGGGGCGGAGCCTCTCTCTGGCCCGGGACAGGGGTGGGGTGGGGTGTGAGAGGTGGGGGGCAGGAGCAGCTGCAGGAAGAGGAGGCACCATGTCACAGGACACGCGGTACATCTGCCCCAGCTGCCTCCTCCATGGGCTCCCCAGGCAAAGAGGAGGGGACGGGGAGGACAAAAGCGTGTCACTGAGGACCAGTCCTTTCTGCAGTCACACTCCTCCATATGGTGGCCGGGCTATGTAGGGACCTGGCAGAGGGGAGCCCACTATGATTCCAAGTCATAAATAATAGGGATGAAGGAGCCAGAAAGCCTCCACTCCACCAGGCCCTTGGCCAAGGCCACGGCAAAGGCCAGTAGCCAAGCAGAAGCTGGATCGCCTGAATCGGGGCAGCCCTCAATTTGTGAAAGCAGGACCAGGGGGGCCTCATCCACGTTTTCTGGAAGGCAGGTCAACTGAAGTGGAATTTCTGCAGGGAATGGCCTGGGAATGAAGAAGCAACAACTCTGACCTCTGCCCCCCACAGGCGCCAGGAGACCCTCACCAAGTGACGTCACTGCACAGCTGGGTACACAGAACCCGGTGCGCCCCGGGGCCAGGAGCTTGTTAAAGACGGAGGCCAACCTCTGAGCAGGCACTTGGGGTGGCCCTCAGCCCCACGGAGCGCACATCCTGCCAGGACCCTGCCCACTCCAGAGAGTGGCCCCACGGCCCCGAGCACGCCATTGCGCCAACTACCCAGAGATACTGGTCTGTGACCGTGCGATGTCGGAGGTGAACTCCTTTGCAGGAGCCAGCAGACCCCCTGGGTGGGGAAGGCACTGTGGGGGAAGCGCTTTGCAATCTGTGGATTTTCCCTAAGGATTTTCACACATTCTCTCCTGTTAGCCTCACCACAGTCCTGGGAAGGAAACCAGACAGACACTATTTGGGCCACCTTAGAGATCAAGAGACTGAGCCCAGGGCTGGGGAAAGGATGCCCAGGGACGCAGAGCAGGTGGTTTGCAGTGCTTTTGGCCCTGTGTCCTGTGCCCAGTGGTTTTCTCCCAGTGGCCAGGCACCTGTGAGCACTGGGGGGGCTGACACCTTCCATGGGGCCTCAGATATGAGGACCCACAGTGGCCCGCTGTCCACTGGTCTGCTGGTGCGGTGGCGGGGCGGGGGCTGGGGGGTGGATGCACGGGGTGGGGAGGGGGTCCTGCCTGCCTCTTGCTTTCTTGAGGACTCCCACTCTCCTGGTGCCGGGCAAACGAGGGGTGGGGTGGGGTGTGAGAGGTGGGGGGCAGGAGCAGCTGCAGGAAGAGGAGGGCAGGAGAGGACATGTGCACCGTGGGCTCTCACCTGTTCTGGTTCGAGTCCTGCAGGGAGATGCCTGAGTCCCAGTCCACGTCCCCTGCTGGTCGCTCTAGGACACAGAACAGAAGCGGAGCTCAGGGCAGAGTCAGAAACGGGGCTCTCAGCTGCGACTTAACGAACACCGGGAAGAAAGGAAGAAAGTTGTCTCCAGGAGCGGCTTGTTCCCGAGACACACTCAACCCCGCTCTGTGTCTCAGCCCAAGAAGTGGAGGCACAGCGTGTCATGGTTACAGCTGGGGGGCGCAACCGTGGGCCAAGGGGACCGCATGGGTCCTCTCGGGTGTGGGGTGAGGAATGGACTTTCGGAGCAGGGGGAAGCACGGAAAGAAGGCTCCCTCAGGCCCGAACACTTACGCGTCCCAGCGGAGCTGCCGCCTGACAGGACCCTGCCCCCTGCAGGTGGGGCTTCCGCCAGGAGGCACTGAGCTCCCCCCGGGGCTGGGGGCAGGTCACCGGAGGAAGGTGCCGAGAGCCACTCCAGAGCGGGCTGTAAGCCACAGGGGAGAAACCACCCCAAGCTCTGACGGTAGCCTCCAGTTGGTCTGGGGGGCCATGGGGGTCTTCAGCAGACAGGCTAGCTGTGAGGTGGTAAAGAATCTATGTCAAAGCCCAGAATAAGAGGACATCTTGAGGAATTAGATGGCCGGCAGCTGTGCCCTTCTCCCTTTCCTGCCACACCCCGCCACGGGTACCCTCTTGCCCCTCGTCTCCTCCTGGACTCCCTCCTTTGGCCCCCACTACCCAGACCTACAGAGTGAGCCTCACCTGGTAGTCCTCTGTCCCAGGGTGGAGTCCAGGCTGGGATTCCCACCCTGGGGGGTTCTTGGCCCCCAACATTTAGCATCTCCTGCAGCAGAAGGCGGTTCCTCTCCACCCGATCAGACAAGGATAAGGCACTGCCCCCAGTGCCCAGAGCCCCCAGCTCTGCAGCTTGCCAGAGCCCCCCTAGCAAGGCTGGCCTGGGAACAAAGTCCTCCTCGCAGGTCAGAGACAAGCTGTCCAGGTCTCCCCCTGTAACTAGGTCATCCTGAAGGGCGTATGACCTTCCTTTCCTCAGGTTGGGCATGTGGGCGATTTTGTTACAAGGACCAGGGCCCCCAGGCCGGCCTGGAGTGACTCTGTGAACAGGGTTCTCTTGCAAAGAGCCAGGCCCTGGCAGCAGACTCCTCTCATTGTCGGGCAAGGCCTGTACTGCTTCTGGAGGCCGCAGGCTCCTCCCGTTCCAGCACTCCAGCCCAGGAGAAGGCGGCCTGGGAGGTCTGGGACCCCCGTTCCGGGCAGGTTCCTCCTTGCTGATATCGCTGTCCAGCTGCCCATCAGGCAAATTCTGAGCAGGGATCACCCCCTCAGCATCCGGCAAGGAAGACCCCTCCGACAGAGGCCCAGCTCCGCCCACCTTGACTCGCCTGCATTTGGGTTTCTTGGATGGCCGCTCGTGAGAAGTGAGGCCAGGGCTCACCACCTGTTTGCCTGCCGTCATTTTTTCCTTCAAGGCCCTCACTTTGGACTCCAACACAGAGGGACCTGGGAGTTGTAGCCCCCATGCCCTGGGGTCTTGGGGGGCCATCAGGCTGGGTGTTCTGTCTTCCAGAGAGCAGGAACAGGGTCTTGGGAGGTGTCCACTATCCAGCTGTGGCTCAGAGCCACTTCTCTCCACAGCCAAGGTCATCTCCATGGCGCGGGTTGTTCTGCTCCCTATTTGGGTCCCTCTGGAGGAGAAAACAGACAGAGCTCCTGAGACCCAGCATGTGGCTAGTAGCTCCAACAACCTCCTGGGTCCCCAAAGTGCCTTGGTATTGAAGCCTGTACAGATGAGAACAACCTGGGGACAGAACTTTGAAAAGTATAAATCACTGGATGGCACAAATAAGTTATTGAGTTTTTTCTTCCAAGTCTGAGCAGTGTTCTAGTTTTTCTAGCCCCATTTTACAGATGGGGCACAATGAAGCTTCAAACAACTGCCTAATGTGGACCAGAGTGACAACAGGGGCCAGATTTCCCAGGCCCTGGCCTCTGTCTTTGCTGATAGGAGGTCTCAGGGGAGGATGTCAACATCTGTTAAGAGCTAACAAGCTCCTCCTTTTTTAAGGGGAGCCAAAGGGGATGAGGGACTTCGGGAAGATACCACACAGGGTATCTTCAACACAACCAGGGTTGAAGGTGCCTTCCTGTGTACAGGCCACAGGTCAGCAGCATGGGGCTGGGCGCAAAGGGTGGCCATGACGAGTCACCGGCTCCTATCCCCGTCTGCTCGGTGGCAGGGGGGCCTGCAAGAGCTTTCAAACACACTCTCTCTAGTGATCCTCACACACTCTGCCAGGAGGGGATTATCTTCCTCATTTTCACAGATGGAGAAACTGAGGCACACAGAGATCTGGTCACACAGGGGCTGAAAGAAGGCTGGATTTGGAATGCAAATCTCCTTCCAAGGCCGGTGGCTCTTTCAAAGCACTCAGTGATCAGGTGATCACTTACCCCCCACTCCCCTTATTCTGTAGGTGAGAATATCCAGTCTGGAGAGGTTAAGTGACTTGCCAGAATCACACAGCTCCTTGGTGGCGGAGTTGATGTCAATGTCTCCACAGAGAATGAAAGTGAGCATGGGATTTTATTCACCAAGTGGTTCAGTGCACTAGTATTTACCCCACTCTCTGAGAAAAAGCTCCCTGAACACCATACATTTAGATATGTCTCACTAGAAGTAAACTGCATGTATAAAAATGCATATTTACGTAAATTACAAATTAGGAGTTAATTTTTCACTTCATCTATGAACTAAAGTTCACCACAGGATTCTCTGAAATGGCAAGTCCCTCTATTGTCGTTTATTACAATTCGATTTATACATGTTTCAGGAATGTACATAGTTCATAAAGCAAAATACATACATAGTGCAAATGTCACATCAGCCTTAAGCCTGTGAAGTATGAGGAGTATCTTCAGGAGGGCGAGATCATTTCCTCCACCAGCTGATCTGGAATTTACCAACTTTCTCTTTGCAGCCCAGCTACCGAATCCTCTCTTCTAAAGTTCAGCTCAGAAAGCAGGGGATTGGGGCAAGGCCAGCCAGACGAAAAGAACTTTCTGACGGGTAGGCTCTGGAACCGCATTCCCGGGGCACCCGGGCCTGGAGCCCTTCGAGCACGCGAGCCTTGCACGGGGATCCCCGGGGTACGGGCAGCCTTCCGGGGAGCCGCCCGCCTGTCGGGCCGGGCCGGGCCGAGCCCCGGGGTCGGCTCTGACTCCCGCAGGCCGAAGCGGGAAGGACGCGCAGGGCGGCCTCCCCGCGCCCCGGTCCGCTCCGAGGCCGCGGGCGGCCGGCACCCCCACCCCACCCTATCCCCTCCGCTCCCCCCGCCGCCCCCGCCGGCCCGGCGCCTCGCTCCCGCGTACTCACTGGGGGCCGCCTCCCGCGGGCCGGGCCGCCGCCGCCTCCGGCACCCCCTCCATCCCGCGGAGCGGCGCGGCCCTCCTCCGGCCCTCTGCCCTCCGTTCCGGCCGCGCGGTGGGGTGCGGGCCGCCGCCTGCCTGCGGGTCCGCGGGGGGAAGCGGGCGCGGCCCGGGCGGGGAGGCAGCGGCATGGGCTGCTCGTTCCCGGCTCTGCCAGCCCCGGGGAGAGGCCAAGCCTGGCGCGCCCCAGGCCGGGAGCCGAGAGAGGGAGCGCGGAGGGCAGAAAGGCGGGGCGGCGGAAGGGGCTGGAGGAGCGGGCCCGTGCCCCCACCGCGGCCCCCGCCGCCCTCCGCTCGCCTCCTGCTGCCGGCGCGGCCGGCCGCGGGCTCCCACGTCCCGGGCAAGGGAGGACGAGCGGGGCCGGGGCCCGGGCGCGGGGACCGAGGGGGCTCGGGGCGCTCGGAGGACGCCGCGGGACCGACCCCTTCGCGCGGGCCCTGGCGAGGCTTCGGGGCGCGCGCAGCGTGGGACCCGGCTCCACGCGAGCCAAGGCTAGGAAGACACCGCGTTCCTCCCCGGCTCCGCGGGAATGCGTGTAACTCCACACCCGCGGCTTGCGGGGAGGCTCGGCCCTCCGGGTGGAAGCTAAGAAATGACCTTTGTTTAGACAACTTTTCCAGAGAACTCGGGCCGCCCTCTCCGAGGGGCCCTCGCCTCAGAGGTCAAGGTCATTCGTTTCTGCTTTCCAGAGGCGCAAGGGTACCCGGAGTGCAGGCGGGTTCCCTCATCCTGCCCTGCCAGCGGGAGAGCCTGGTACCTGCATTGCCAGCCCCTGGGATAGGGACCGGTTCTCAGAGCCCTGGGGCCTCCTGAAGAGACCTTGTCACTTTTTCCACACCTGGGAGGAAGTAGCAGCAAAGGTTTTTCCCTGCAGCCTGTGGCGCAAACCAACGGAGCTTTCTTTCTCTTTCCACCCAGAGGGAGATAAAGGAATCTCACCTCTTTGCAAACAGTTGTCAACAAAGGATGGGAAGCAATAAGAGAGTTAGGACCCAGGAGATTCCAGAAATCTCTGCAAAGGGAAAAGTGCTCATTCATTGTTCCTTCAGCCCGACAAGCTTCTCACTCAAGTATGGGTTGCTCTCCTATTTGTACTTGCGTGCTACTGTCACCATCTAGATGACAGGCACAGCAACAGGACCACCCAGTGTGCTTGCTAAGTGCCTGCGCAGGGGTGGAGGCGAGGGATGGTTTCCGTGGGAGGCCTGGCTCTTGAGTGAGGAGGACTTACCCTGTAAGTGGGGGCATCTGGGCAAGGCTCAAGCCCCCCCAGGCCTGAGGGCAGCTGTCTGGGGAGCTGTGCTGGACTGGCCTTGGGCTAATTTAGGAACCTGAGAGATTATCTAGGGCACACCCTGTGTGTTACAGAACAGGCCCAAGGTCACACAGCTTTCCGGTCTCCGAAGTCTGGGGTCAGTGCTCTGGCAAGTGAATCCCTACCTCCTTCCATATTCCCAGAGCAAGCTGTTCCTCCAACAGGGCACTTACTGCCGTTTCTTAGTACAGATCCCTTCATAATACAATACTGTACCATATACGGGGATTTATGGAGGTACCATGCACCTGGCATTGGGCTAAGCACTTTACATTCCTTATCTCATATGGCAACCCTAAAAGATGGGTACTGTTTATTGTCTCCTTTCTACAGATTAGGAAACTGAGTTAGGTGATCTTCCCAAGATTACGGAGCTCGTAAGTGGTATGCTTTCTAGAGTTCAAGACCCTCACCTCCACCACACCGCACGGGGGGAGGGAGCAGCACTCTGCATGCGCATGTTCGGCATGGAAAGAGTTAGTCTAAAAAATCAAAACATTGTCAAGTGCTGTGAGACAAAAAATACGCTGCAGCAGCGGTCTGGCCCTTCCGGTGTGGATACTTTCTGCCTTCCTTACTCTGGCAATCCAAGGTAAAGTTCTGGAAACCTGGTAAGACCCCTTCCTCTCGTCCACGTGCAATGTCAAACCCAACAACATTACTCTTACCATTACTGGGAAACTTCTACGAGCTAAGAGACTCCATATAGGATCCTTTAGATCTTTACAGCAATCCCACCGAGTGAGTGTAGTGTATCTCCACTTTAGGGATAAGGAAATCGGGGTATAGAGAGCTGAGGGACTTGCCTGAGGCCACACGGCTAGTCTAGTCAGAACCCGAATCCAGTCCTGCGGGGCTCCAAGATCTTCTGCCTTGCTTTCTCCTTTCAGAGGCATCTCAGAACCCAGACTCTTGGAGGTAACTTCATGACTCCTGTTCCCCACCCCCAGAAGTTAATGATCTGTAAGGCAAGTTTCTGAAAGTTCCAGCAAAAGCTTAATGTTTAAAGGAAACCTGCCCCCCCCCCACCTTTTGAGATGCAAATAATCACCTTCAGTTTACTCATTAAATTTGTTGCTTTACACTTAATATAGGGGGATGGGTGTCACATCTCTACAGAGGCTTGAAAAGCCATCTACAAATACCAACAAGCATATCCTCAGAAGCTATTAATTTATCACAACATTCACGCATCAGAAGGCATTTTTCATTCATCTGGATTCTGTTTGGTTCAGCAAATATCCATTGAGTTTCTACTATGCACCAGACACTGGAAAGACAAAATGTCACACCACAGGCCCTGTCCTTGAGGAATTTCTGGTCAAGTTGGGCCGGGGAGGGAAACAGAAACTTTCCATATACGTGCTCCCCAGTCAGGCTAGCACAGGGTGGTGGTATGGTCGGCTCACAGGAACAGCTGAGGTGTGTGACTGAGGTGTGTGTTGGGTGGGAGGGGTATCGCGGAGCGCCGGGTCATGGAGAAAGAGCAGGAGCTAGCCAGACAGAGGGGGAGGGGTGGGAGAACCATTTCTGTCAGACAGATTAGCATAAACACAGGCATCCAGGTGTGAAACTGCCTGGTTCCATTGTTACTATGAGTAAAAGTCACACTGGAAAAGCAAGAGCCGGGCTGAAGCTGCAAGGCAGGGGTGGTGTGGCCCGCTGGAGAGCATCTGGTGTCCGGATGAGGAGCTTGGACACTGTCCTGTGAAGTGGGAGTCCTTGGAAGGTGGGCTACCTTGAGCATGGCACCTTTCTGGACTGGAGAACTACCTTATGTCCTGTGTATCAGAATCCTTCATTGCTGTGTTTTGGAGAGAAATCTAGGAGGAACACAAATACATGGGATGTAGCAATCACATAGCCTTCTTCCTCCATTTGAACAGCGAGGGAGACCCAGCATCCCAAGGAGCCTCCCTCCACTTAGCCTGGATGAAAACACCACCTCTCACTCCTCCTCCCCGCCTTCCCTCAACAGGCTCTGAACACGCAGCTTTGAACAAGGAGCCATGTTGGATGTGGAAATCGGGTTTCACTTAGGATAAAGGGATGGGTGAGAGATGGTCCTTCAAGGTCACACCATTAGAGGTGGGTGGAGTGGGACTGGGGTGGGAGGGACACCTCTGCCATCGCTCCACTGTATTGCCTGAGGAGCTGGTCACCCCTGTCTTGGACGTGGGGCACATGGTCTGAGGAGCACACAGAGCCAACTGGTCCTGTCAGTGGCTCTTGGGGATGCTACTCACGGCTCCAGGGTCTCCCCTCAGTCTCTTCCCTTTTCTTTCCAGCAGAGGCCCAAGAGAGCACTGGGACCTGTCTCCCCCCGGCTTAGAACTCTTCCGCCACTTGCCAAGGGCTGGTGTGACCTGGGCCTGTGTGGACACGCCTGGGACACTGGTGAGAGGCTGATTCCAAGGTCTGCTCGTGGAGATCCTGACTCTGTAGGCTGAGTAAGGCCCGGGAGTCTGCCTCCTAATGGGCTTCCCAAGGGCTTTTCAGGCCCAGTCAGCCTGGAGAAGCACATGTCCTGTGTTCAGACTCAAACCCTTCGTAAGGCCTGGGGGCCTCCGGCTTCAGCTCACGGCCCCACAGCCTATCCCGCATGCCAGCCACACGGACCCGCTTCCAGCTCCCCTGACCGGCCTTGCCCAGGCTCTCCTTCAGCCTGAAACACCCTGCTTCCCTCCACATACGTGTCAATTTGGCTGTCTCCTACTAGACCTTCCGCACAGCTCAAATGGCCCCTCCTCAGGGCAGTCTTCCCAGTACCTTCCACGGGCCTCCTACCCTGGGTTAAAGCCCCGGGGGCCCGCTGCTGCCGGACCGTTTATCACGCTGCCACGTCACTGAGCATTCCTGATCTGGATCTGTGTCCCCGGCCCCCACCACGTGCCTGCCACATAAAAGGTAGTGACTAAATGCCAGGCAGCTAAAAGAAAGAGAGAAAAAAATCCCTACCATGTAGGGCTGCCTGACAGCACTGCTTGCTAAAAGGATCAAGGTCATTTTCAAAGGATTTGGTTCATTTGCTCGACATGGCCAGTCCTGCCTCAGGGTCTGTGAGAAAGTCGGTCCCTGGCAGGGCCAGGACCAGCACCCAGGTTTCCCCACTGCCTCTCATTTTCACCTGATGCCCAGGCCTGCTTGCCCTCGCCCTTCCTCCCGCTTCCCCCAGTGCTCACTGATCACAGACAGGGATAGGGGCTTTAGGCTTCAATTCTGAGTGAGCCTGGAAATCAGGAGATAACAGAGCTATCAGAAGAAGAAATGGATGGGGGAGGAGAGAGGAGGAGATAATGAGAGAGAAGCACAAACAGGGTGGGAGAGGATCCCAGAAATACATACACTGAGGCAACACGACAACTGGGCACCTCCAGAGACCAACCACCTTGTTACGCGTCTCTGCACACTCCACCACCCGCGCGCGCACACGCGCGCGCACACACACACACACACACACAAGAACACATACATGCTCTCCTATGCCCCACCTGCCTGAATTGCCCTAGTCCCAAGGAGAACAGAAGCATGGTTCTTACCTGGCCGGGGTTAGCCTGAACCACTTCCCCAGGCTGCTGGGCAGGGCGTCCCCCAGGATGGGACAGGGACCTTCCCTGGAGAAAAGGACTTCAGACTTCACTGCCTTTGATGCCCCACATCTGCCCTCACTCTGCTAGGCATCTGTTCCCATGTCCAAGCCCAAACCACAGCTTTCCATTTCATAATCCTAATCACAGGGAAATGACTGTGATTAGGAAAACATTTTAATACTCTCCCTCCTAATCTACCAGGCCTGCTCTGTGGGTGGCGGCATCAATATGAGGGGAGGACACTTGGCTTTAACCTGCCTGTCGGCAATCACTATCATCTTGGTCGAATCACTTTTCTCATCTACAAAATGAAAGCAGATTCAGGGAGAACGATACTGGAGCATGACTGAGACCGGAAGTCATGTTTGTGACAGTTTTTCATCTTGAGAAAAGACAGAAAAGTGCCCCAAAATATATCAGTCATTTGCGTAAGACATAGGAAAGACTATGAAGAAATATGAGTATAATCCAGAAAAGTAATAGCTCATTTAGAAATAACCTGTATACCAAAGACATTTACAAGAAAATTAATGGCAACGTTGTTCACAATACAAAATAACTGGAAACAATCCAAATGTTTATCAATAGTAGAAGGGATAATTTTGGTATATTTGTAAAATGGAACACTAGAGATCAACGAAAGATGAACAAATGGTAACTACACAGAACAACGTGGCTGATTCTTACAGGCTGCTGAGCAAACAGAGCAAGAAAAAAGAAACAGATGAAACTAAACAGTACATTCTTTAGAGACACATACCATGCGTATGGGGTCAAACTAATGGAAAGCAAGAGAATTATTAGCACAGATAATTATATTGTGGTCTCCTCAGTGTGGGAAGAGAATGGCAGATGAAACCTGGGAGAAGGTTTCCAGAGGCAGAGGTAATGCTTTATTGAATCGGGCGGCACATATATGGATGTTTACTTTATTAGTCTTTACAATGTACATTATATGTATACACATAACATATCATATGTAGAATGTGTGTAGTATATAGTATATATATAATGTACATAAACATATTACATAATTTTTAAAAATATGGAAACTATATGAAAAAAACCCCACTTTATATGTGAAAGAAGACCTGGGTGAATGGAGAAATACTTACTCAGTGCTCACAACACTTATTGTATATTATGAAGATGAAAATTTTCATTGAATTTAAAGATTTAAATGTGACTTCAGTCAAGATTCCATATATAGGAAAGAATATTTTAAAAAGATTTTATGAAAGAAAGGAAAGAAAAAAAAAGAAAAAGGGGAGGAGGCTTATTCTACAAAATACAAAGTTGTATTATAATTTTATAATAATTAAAATAGAGAGGAACTGATGCCAAAACAAATAATCAGAGCAAGGTAACATAATGAATATAGTATATATATATAGTATGTATATAGTATATGTACATAGTATACATAGTATATTTATGCACATAGTATAAAAACAGATCCTACATTTTCTTCATCTCATAAAGGGAATTTACAAAATATATATATATATAACTAATATGATAGTAGTGGTGTATGGAACACTTTTCCTGAGTTTGGGAACAAGGAAAGGCTATCCAGTACCACCACTTCTATTCAGTGTTGTAATGGAAGCCCTATCTAGTGCAATACAGCTAGAAAAAGAAAAAAAAGCATAAATAATGAAACAAATAAAATTATTTGCTGATTACATGATTATAGAAAAATCCAA
Source organism: Neomonachus schauinslandi (assembly GCF_002201575.2). Taxonomy (NCBI): domain Eukaryota; kingdom Metazoa; phylum Chordata; class Mammalia; order Carnivora; family Phocidae; genus Neomonachus; species Neomonachus schauinslandi. The sequence continues at coordinate 41,257,704 of NC_058408.1, read as the reverse complement.
AACAAACTACAAGCTCTTTAAAAAGAAGTAAATTTAGCAAGGCTTCTGGTTACAAAATCAGTATATAAAAATCTATCGCATTTCTATATACTTAGCAACAAACAAGTCGAAAGTGAGATTTATAAAAAGTACCAGAATAAAAGCATCAATAAACATCAAGTGCCTAGGAATAAAATCTGACAAAGATCATTAGCAAGACTTTTGCACTGAAAACTACAGAACAGTTGGTTAAGTGTCCGACTCTTGATTTCCCCTCAGGTCATGATCTCAGGGTCGTGAGATCGAGGCCCATGTCAGGCTCCCCACTCAGTGGGGAGTCTGCTGGTCTCTCTCTCCCTCTGGCCCTCCCCTTGCTCACACACTCTCTCTTCTCTAAAATAAATAAATAAATAAATCTTTAAAAAGGAAAGAAAACTACAAAACATTACTGAAATTGAAGACATGTGAATAAGTGGAGGAATATACCATGTTCATAGATCAGAAAACTTACTATCGTTAAGATGTCAATTCCTCCAGAATTGACCTATGTATTTGTTTTAGTTCAAAAGGGCTGTGGTAATGAAGTACCACAAACTGGGTGGCTTACACAACAAAAAATGTGTTATTTCACAGTTCTGGAGGCCAGAAGTCCAAAATCAAGGTCTCAGCAGGGCTGTGCTCCATCTGAAGGCTCTAAGGAAGGATGTGTTTCAGGCCTCTCTTCCAGCTTCTGGTAGTTGGCTTGTGACAATACAACTTCAGTCTTCACGTGGTGTTCTCACTGTGTGGGTGTCTGTGTCCAAATTTAAATTTAAATTTCCTCCTCTTACAAGGACATGGGTCATATTGGATTAGGGACTCACCCTACTCTAGTATGACCTCATCTTAAAATCCCATTTCCAAACAAGGTCACATTCTGAGGTATTGAGGGTTAGGACTAAGGAGTTTGGGGGGACTAGCTCAACCCATAACAGTATTCAATGCATTCTGATCTATATTACAACAGGTTTTCTTTCTGGTAGCAATTGACAAGCTGATTCTAAAGTTTATATGGACATGTAAAGGATATAGTTAAGACAATTTTCAATAAGAACAGTGCTGGAGAACTTATGCTAGTGAATATCAAAACTTACAATAAAATGACTCTAATTCAGACAATGTGGCATTGTTAAAAGTATAGACAAATAGAATAGACTAGAGTGTCCAGAAACAGACTTAGACATGTACAATCTCTTGACTTATAACCAAAGCTCCATGCAGTGCAGAGCAAGAGAGGATAATCTTTTCAATAATCAGTGCTAGGTCAATTGTATATCCATATTGGAAAGGAAATAAATCTTGATTCCTTGACCCTTACCTCATACCATTCACAAAAACTAATGTGAGATTGATTATAGAACAAAATATGAAAGCCAAAGCAATCAAGCTTCTAGGAGAAAACAGGAGAATATCTTTATGATGTTGAGCTAGGAAAATCTTTCCTAAAGAGGCACAAAAATACTAACTTTAAAAGACAGACATGATAAATTGGACTTCATTAGAATTAAGAATCTCTGTTTATCAGAAAACATCTTTAAGATAGTGAAAAGGCTCGGAGAAGATGTTTGCAATATCTATATACTGCCAATATATACCTGAACTTCTTAAAATCAAGAAAAGACAGAAACTAAGTTTAAAAATGGACAAAAGACTTGAATAGGCATTTCCCAAGAAAGATATCCAAATGATCTACAAACATGTGAATAGGTGCTCAAAACTGTTGTCATTAGACAAGTACAAATTTAAGTCACAATATGATACCACTACATTAAAGAACAGAGGAAACATGAGCAAAGCACATAAACAGTTTACAGTAGAAGAGGAACAGTAGAAGAGAAACAAACAGCTAATAACCATAAAAGGGTATGTTCAAAATCATTAGGAAACAGAGAAATGAAAATTAAAACAATCCTAAAGTCACCGTTTTAACCCTTTAAAATAGCAAAAAATGTTTCGATGGTAATACCAGACTTGGGGGAGAATATGAGTAGATGAGCTTTCGCATACGTTGCTTGTGGGGGATGTAACATTTTTTAAGGCAATTAATTCATCGTGGTGAAACAGAAGTCTGAAGTATGCCATAGCTCTGGACAAAGCAAAGTCTTTCTTAGAATCTATGAGAAGGAAATAAAAAATGACGACCAAGATTTGAGTAAAAGGAAGCTCATTCAGCATTATTTATAGTAGCAAAATATTGAAACAACCCAAATGTCCAACTAGAATAGAAGTTATGCTATCTCTATAAGGTAGAGCATTATGTAGCCCTTAGAAGTAAACTCTATTTGAAATGTGAAATAGGAATATGCTCATGCAACAGTGTTAGGCAAAAAAGCAGAATATGAAACAGAATATTACAGTTTGATTTTAAGTATATAAAACATGCATGTGAAATCAGTAAATAGCTACATTTATACTTACATATCTATATATAAAATAAGACAGAAAATACATCAAAATATTCATCTCTGCATTTTGGGGTCTGGGTAAATTCTTTCTTTATACTTTTTGATATTTTCAGGCTTTTTACAATGTTCCATTTTCATAAGCAGAAAAGAAGTCATTATAATAAATCATAAAATGAATTTAGAGAAATAACTTTTCTTTTTAAGAGTATCAATATTCCCTCTGCCATTTAACTTTAGGGGACAACTTAGCACCATCTTCTTTCTGCAGCCCTCAAATAAAGGAAGTGGTTCTTCAAAATGGATCTCATTTAATGAAATCCATGCCAATAATATGGTTATTTTTATTTTTACTTACAATTGTTTTAAGTTTACCAGCTCAGTAAGCATCCTCCCTGATTTGTGGTGTTGTCCCTTGCAGGGAACAGGATTAAAGTCTCCTGGGCATCAGGGAGATAGGACTGGGTAAACAGTACTCCCCAGTGGAGCAGAGATAAGCAGTCAGTGAAATATACCTCAGCCCTCTGGGTCAGATCCTATTCCTAGGCGGGGTAGGGGTTAGATACTACAGTCAATCATTATTTTATTCGATAACTCTCTTTCTTTCTTATTGTCCATCTCTCCTTCGAAAACGTAAGCTTTATGAGGGCAGACTCTGTCCCAACTTATCATTGTGTCTTTAGCCCCTAGAAAACACTGTGCAATATGGTGGCCACACAGTGCGTTTCAAAGTGGTCACATAAGAAAAGAATGTAAAAATCTCGCTAATAACTTTTCATATAGATTACATGTTGCAGTGATAGTATTTTGGATGTATTAAGTTAAATAAAGTATATTATATCTAATGCTATATGTAAATACATGTAATTTATGCATTTTTAGAGTATGGCTATTATATGTATTTTGAAATTACATACAGGGCTTGTGTTTATGGCTTGCATTGGACTTCTACTGGACAGACCTGCCCTAGAATATTGCCTGGCACATGGTAGGCACTCAGTTAATATTTGTTGACTAGATTAACAATAATTAGTCTCATATTATTGTTGTAGCTAACGTTTCTTTTTCTTTTTTTTTTTTTAAAGATTCTATTTTGAGAGAGAGCGAGAGCACAGAGCACAAGTGGGGAGGGGGGTAAGAGAGGCAGAGACAGAGGAAGAAGCAGGCTCCCTGCTAAGCAAGGAGCCCAATGTGGGACTCGATGTGAACTCGATCCCAGGACCCTGAGATCATGACCTGAGCGGAAGGTAGACGCTTAACCGACTGAGCCACCCGGGCGCCCCAGAGCTAACATTTCTTGAATGCCAATATGCGAAAACTATGCTAAGTGCTCCATATGCTTCATTTTACAGAATATTCTCAACAACGCTCATCAGTAAGAACTCATACTTCTAGGTGGAGCAATGAGGAGTAGAAGGGTCAAGTAACCTGCAGGATAGTAGGTGGTGGAGTCAGGACTCAGACCTAACATGAGTAAGTGGAGGAGACCAAGCTGAACCACTGTCTGCCTCCAAAGACCGCACCCTTTAGCCACTCTTCTCTACTGAGTTCCTGAATCTCCACGAAGTCTCCGACAACTCCAAGAGCCTTGCACGTGCAGTCATGCAGTTAAAAACTATGTTAATTCTGTGGAGGTTTATTCAAGAAAAATGTTCAAAGGAAGCAACGTTGCTCATTCTAGCTCCGAATGAGTCTTCCCTTTATGTGAAAACAGCTATAATCTTTGCAAGTGCATAGTGATTGTGCCCTGCCCCCAAGTGCCAGGGCCCAGGGTTGCAGGATTTAAGAGACTGTTTGTGACTCCGCCCCTTTTGGAGCGGTCTCTTCCTTCAGCTTCCATGACCTCTCTCTTTCCTGGTTACCCTCACTCATTTCCAATTGCTCCTTCTTAACTCTTCTTCCTGCCCCTGGTCTGTCCCCTGGAGCTCTTCCCCCCGCTCTTACATTGTGTGGGCTTCCAGAGGGACAAAATCTAAATCCAAGACATCCAAGCTGTCCCCTTCTGCATGCTGAAGACCCCCATTCTCCACCCTCATGAGGTGCGCAGCAGATACGTATCAAGTTCCTACTATGTGCTACGTAACTGGGTGGAGGACACCCCCACCTGTTCAGATACTTTACATTTGACCTGGTAGGATCCAAATGGATCATCTTCCCCTTCTCTGAATCTTCTCCCAGAGAATGGCATCATCAATCACCCAAGCCAGCAACTTGAGAAATTTTCTCTCCTTCACCTTCCAAGACAAGAATGCTGCCCCTTTCCCTTCTCTTAGAGGAATCTCCTCTCCCATCTCCCCTGCCTCTATCCCAGTCTGGAGTAGTGGGATCTCCACTGCAGAACTGAACCCACCTCCAGCCTGGTCTCCCTGCTCCAATCCTGTCTCTCCCTACACCCACCTGGTGATCTTTCTAAAACCTTGTGAGCATAGTCCTCGTGAGCAGTGAAATGTGGTCCCCAACTGGCTCACAGTGCTGAGAGCTCCTCAACCCACCTTCTCCAACTTTGTCTCATAGCCTCCCAATTCCTGTACGCACCCCACACTCCATTCACATCACCCTGGAGTTCACGTTCCATGAACACATCTGCATACTCCCTACCTGGAGGGTCCTTCCTGCCCCACCTGGAAGGTCCTTCCTTCTCTACCTGGGAGACCCTCATGATCAACCCCCAGCCAGAGTAATACCCCTTCCTTGTGTCCTAACACCATTCATTACGGGGCCTTTTGGGTGAGTTCATTTCTTTGTCACCTCTGTGAGTCCTTAAACTCTAAGCAGAGGTTAAGTCCTGAGCTTTGGAATCAGCCCACTTTGCATTTGTCAGTCTAATTCACAAGACAAACCTAGGAATTGATATTATCCTTCCCATTTTATAGAGGAGTACACTGAGGCTCAAAGAGACTAACTACTTTGCCCAAGGTTCCCCTTGGTAGCTGGTAAGTGGTGGTCCCAAGACATCACAGATTGTCTGGGAACTAATTTGGTAGAGGGTCAAGCTCAGGTCTGGGAATAAGCTTGATCGAATGAGACGAGGGTAATGAGGATGGTGGAAATGCATGTACTTGTTGAAGAGACCCTGAGGAGGTTTTCACTCGGGGCTGATGTGCTGGGGTCCTGGACTGGGGGCACCGCTCCCCACATCGCCCCTCCCACGTCCACAGGGGTGTGAGTTCAACACTGTCACCCGCCTCCATCCTCCTCTTGTGGAAGGCGGATGCCAGCAAGTCCACCGGGGCGGCACTGCGTAGCCTGTAAGTCAGCCCCCGACAAGCCTCCCAAGTCAGATTTTAGAGGAAGATGCCAAGACCCAAGGAGGCCTAGAAATTTGCCCACAGTTAATAAGGCTGGTGAGCGACCCAGTCCCCAGCCCCACTCCAGGCTTGGAAACCACACACCTGGCTGTGTCTGCCTAACAGGGAGAGTCCCATGCACGGCCCCACCACTGAGACTGCTACTCTCAGATAGGCACCCCCCCGCAAGAATGCTTCCCTCTCCGCTCGGAGCCACATCACCAATGCTCAAAGGGAAACAAGGCTTGAGTCGGGTGTGGTCACCTAAGGCAAGAGGACAGCGACTCACCGTGCGCCTCCCACACTCCGAGGTGCAGGCAGGGAGGGGGGAGGATCTGGTTTGGCCAGGGGAGGTCTAACCTGGCCAAGCAGAGTGGCTCAGTGTTGGGTGGGAGGGGTCTCCCCAGAAGCTCGGAAGCTGCTTTGGGCAGAGGAGAAAGACCCTACATCCCAGCTGCAGCAGGACCATTGCCCAGGAAAGGCCCAGCTCTTCATTGTTCTTTTTGGCATCCGGTCTCTGGAGTGAGTGTCTGAGGCTGCTCTGAAAAGGGGGCCCAGTGCCTGTTTATCTTGCCGCCTGCAGCCCCTAGAACACGCCCCAGGCTAGCGGGCACATCAGCCTGGAGCCCCGCCAAGCCCTCGCTCCTGGCTGCAGATGCCGCTTCTCCAGCTCTGGAGCACAGTGGGTGCTCTCTTCTTCCTGGGCACACCTTCCCCGAAGACCCCTGGGAGTCGCTGGCCCAGGTCTCTCTGGCCCGGGATGCCGGCTTGCAGGGGCCAGTCTGCCCGGCTCTTCCTGAGTGCAAGGTGTCTTTGCAGCCTCTCTGCTGCGGATGGGTGCCTTAGAGCGAGGATGACCTGGGGCCTCCAGAGCGAAGCCCTTTCTAGCACCCCGGCTGTGCCATTCCTCACCCTGTGGTCCTGTGGGGTTCCTGCCTCCCGGGTCCCTCCTGCCGCCACCAGCCTGGGAGATTTTGCTGAGACACACATGAACCTCAGAAGCAGCTTCTCTCAGAGCAGAATTCCCTCCATGGTCTGTGGTCCCCTGCTAAGTTTTTTCCAGGGTTAAATTAAGGTACATGGTGGGTGAGGTATGGAGGGAAAGACCCAAGTTTGCAAAGTCCGGGATTAGACTCTAGCAACCTGGAATCAGCTCTGGCCTGGTCACTCCCTGGAGTTCAGTTTCTTCATCTGGAAATGGTGGACCGGACTCACAAGTCCCAAACTAACGTTCCCCAGAACCCCAGGGTTCCATGAGGCATTAATAGGTCTCCTATGAAAAAGAGAATTCGGGTCCCATAAGTTTGGGTGATAATATATGCTATCTCATCCTCCTGGCAGGTCATTAGGCCCAAAGGCATTTCAAAGGCTCAGGGAAGTCCTGCAGTGAAAACAAAACAAAACTAAACTAAACCAGTTTACCTTTGTTTAACCCTGCCTTTCTCACAAGTAATTCACCATAGAAGCCCTTTTCCTCAAAATAGCAGTCAAAATCCTGGGACACCCCCTTGGGACAACCTGACCAGATAACCTCTTGGGTTTCTCGTTGCCAGGATAGGCGAGGCCTCTCCACCCCGGGGCCGGGAGCAGGCAGCGAGCGGCTCTACAGCAAATTCCAAGATCCCACAGAAAGGTCCACACTGCACGTAGAAAAGGCTCCCTCAGGGGCAAGTGGCAGTCCCTCCCAGCTCTATTTTATTTTTTTTTTTAGAAAATCTACTGCTAGGAATTAGAGACCAAGAGGGGGAGACTTTAAAAAAAAAAAAAATCTCATTTTTTTACTCTGATTCTTTGTCAATTTGATGACGTCGGTTCACCTTAAGACTAACAGCCTTGGTTTGCCCATCTGTGAAAAGGGACTAGGGAAGCTTCACTGGCACCCACTCAATGTTAGCCCTCAGAAGTCCCCAACCTGGGGTCCCCATACACCAAATGGGGAGAAAGGCATAAGCTGTTTCCAATATTTAAAGAAGTCTAATGGAAATTATGCATTTACCATGAGAAGTGTCTTTGCTTTTGACTGGTATCGTATCAACTCAGTATGGCAATACTGGTTGTCGTGCGGACAAGGATTATTATGCAATAGATATGGTTGGTTTCTTAGACAATTTTTTTTTTTTTTTTTTTACAAACTTAGTGTCTGTGAAAGTAATAAAAAGATCAGCTGGTAATGAAAAGGTAAAGAGCTCCTGACTCAAGAGCTTGGGCCCCAGAGCAGTTTAAAAGTGCTGTGGTGGAGAGCAAAGGGGTGGAGGGGACCCGGGGGAAGTAAGGGTGTCCCCGAGGGGTTCCTGGGGGAGACCCGGGGTTGTGTATGGGAGCGTGTGACGTGGTTGTGACACACGGCTTGGCCTTTCAGAGCACACTGGGGAAGGATCTCCGCAGGCCGAGACAGGGCACGAGACAGGGAAGGATCACCACTTTTACTGAGCTGAGCCGAGCAGAGCCCATTCAAGCGGGCTCAGGGATCCAGCCAACGTGGATTCTGTGCAACTTCTTAGCCTTTTGGCAGTGCCAATGTCTGAGGGCTTTCAAACACTTGGACGTTCTGATTTTATATGTGCAGAGCCCTGACCCCTTGAGCCCCGCGTCACCTCTTCACAAGCTGCCACATCTAGAGGTAGTGTGTGCGGTTCAGGGCTCTTTACTCTTCCCTCCAAGATGCTGTTCACTCAGAATTGCCTCACTAGTTTCCTGTTCTCCTTTCTCCCCTTGGGCCCCATTGCCCAACATTTCTCCCCCAACATCCAGCTCCATTTTGGTACCAGCCTTGGGAGCTGGGCCCACAAGACTTCTCTCTCCCCCAGGAAAGCAGCGGTGAAAATCAGGGTTGGTAGAGCCTTACGCATCACCCAAAGGTGGTTAGCTTTTTCTAACTCTTCAGAGCCCCTAAGATAACAAAGTCTTTCCCTTGTTAATATTGATATTGTTAATAATATCTCTTGCTAAGAATTGGGCCATATCTGTGAAAATTTAGAGGAAACAAGAGGACAACTGACAGGGGGATTCCATCTGCCCCAGGACCTAAATCAGACTGCTGGCTTTAACTAAATGACTAAAGCTGAAAAGGATTTTTCTCTGGGGTATTTGAGAACAAAGCATTTTGTTGTGTGGATTTTAAAAAATTATGTCAAATGACTTGATAAATAAATGCATAATTTGGGGTGGAGGAGTTGCAGCCGTTAATTAAACTGTAGGGGAAAACGTGAAAGACATTGCATTTATTTGTAAATTTCAGGATTCCAGATGTCTATATATTTGTGTTTTGGATTCTCTTTTGAATAGGTTGTAATATGTTACTGGTTCTCTCCTTCATTAATGACTTAAATAAAATCTCTGCCATGTGTTCATTTTATAGCTATATGAGAGGTATGATTATGCCCTCCTTTAAAAATTATCTTTTGACATATCCATTGAGAAAGGGCCATGTGAGGACACAGCGGGAAAGTAGTCATCAGCAAGCAAGGAGAGAGGCCTCTGGAGTAACCAAATCTGCTGATGCCTTGATCTTCCAGCCTCCAGAACAAGAAAAAATAAATTTCTGTGGTTTAAGTTACACAGTGCATACTATTTTCTTATGGTAGCCTTACCAGACTAAGACTATATCCCCAATTTGTTCATCCATTTATCTATTGATGGATATTTTCTTGTTTTCAGTTTTTGACAGTTATGAGTAAAGCTGCTATTAACATTCATACACAAAAAATTATCTTTTGATGAATTTATTCAACTTATTTATTCAACTAATATTTCCTAATGTAAACTAGGCATTATGGTTGGACACCCAAGATAGAAAAATAGATAGCATCCTAGCCCTAGAGAACAGTCTAGTATGGGGAATGTGAAGTGGTAGGTAGACTGACAAGTGACCAGATTTAGTAAAGATAAGGAGTGCTCTATTACTCAGCAATTTAAAAAAGGATGAGATCTTGCCATTTGCAACAACACAGATGGACGTAGAAGGTATTATACTAAGTGCAGTAAGTCAGAGGAAGAAAAATACCATGACTTTACTTCTGTGTGGAATCTAAGAAACAAGAGAACAAATGAAAAAAGCAGAAAGAGACCCCTAAATACAGAGAACAAACTGATGGTTGCCAGAGAAGAGGGGGTGAGCCGGCGGGCAAAATGGGTGAAGGACAGTGGGAGGTATGGGCTTCCAGTTATGGCATAAAGAAGTCATAGGGATGAAAGGTACAAATAAGGCATATGGCCAATGATAATGTGTGTCATCCTTGCGCAGGGGCCATGCTAATCTTCTCTGTATCGTTCCAATTTTAGTATATGTGCTGCTGAAGCGGGCACTGGCCAATGATAATGTAATAGTGTTTGTGGTGACAGAGCGCAGCTACACTTGGGGAGAGCACAGCGTAATGTGTAGAGTTGTCCGATCACTATGTTACACACTTGAAACTAATGTAACATTGTGTGTTGACTATGCTTCAACTTAAAAAGTTAAAAAAAGGCAAGGAGCACTCTAATGGGGGGGGTACTAGTGGGATAAATATAGGGGTGTGGTAGTCTTCTTGAAGGAGTGAAGTAGAGCTCCCTGGCACTGCCTGAGCAGGTGAAGAACAAGAGGGGAGCATTCTCTGCAGAATCAGCCTCCGGCACAGAGGCGGAGACACATGCCTTCCTGGAGCTTCCATTTTGAAGACAGAGAGGGATGAGGGTGGACCAGCAGATGGGTCAGATTCCAAAGGGCCTCGTGTCCTACAATGTACAGAACTGACTGTACGTAACGTTTAAAATTACAGAAAAGAGTACAATTTTATTTATTTATTTTGAAAGATTTTATTTATTTATTTGACAGAGAGAGCAAGAGAGCACAAGCTGGGGGAACAGTAGAGGGTGAGGGAGAAGCAGGCTCCCCGCCGAGCAGGGAGCCCGATGCGGGGCTCGATCCCAGGCCCCTGGGATCATGACCTGAGCCGAAGGCAGAGGCTTACCCACTGAGCCACCCAGGTGCCCCGAGAGTACAGTTTTTGACTTCTCAGATCTCCTGACATACGCAGGAGAATAAATAACCTGGTCCAATAAGTCGTTGATGATTTTGAGTCACTGGTGAAATGACATGGTCGGATGGGTGTTCAAAAAAAAACAAAACCAAACAACGTTCCAGACTGTAGCGGGAAGAAGGATTAGAAGCAAGGGGACGAGCACTTCAGGGTAGGTTTTCCAAAAGAAGGCAGTGAGAGGGAGTTTGGGGTGGACGAGCTGTGGAAGTAAGGGAGAGAAGCAGGGTGAGGCAGGGAGAAGTTGAACTGCAGCGCAACGCTGACAAAACCTTGGCCGACCCAGCATGGAACTCTGCAGCGAACATCGTACCTCTGAGCGTTGTGTGTGGGGACGAGATGGCCGCGCCTCTATGTGGATTTGTCTAGTCACGGAATGTGCATGGTTTTGGGTGCAGCAGCTCTCCACCACCGAGGCAGACCCTGAAGGAGCTGTCCGACCCTGCTTACGGGGCCCCCACAGCCATACCCCATGTCTATGAAACAAGTCCTTCCTTGGAAAGGGGTGTGGGCGGTGTGTTTCTGTGAGCACTATAGTTCACTCCTTGCTCCACTCAGTTTGTTTTCCCTACATGTTCTGGCAGCAGTTCTTCCCGAATGGCTCAGGTCATTTCTTCCCAAGAAACTCAGAAGGGGGGAGTTAGTAGGATGAGCCAGCCCAGAATGGTGCAGTTGGATTCTCGGTCGCAGTTGACGTTCATCCGTTCTAGAAGCCTCTCCTCATCGGTTACCGTTTCTCCTGGCTTCACAGGCTAGTCTGATGCGACCCAGACCTCATCTCTAGGGGACCTGAGCCCCTCTGCAAGCTGAGGTTTCTATAGCTCTCCATTTACTGTCACTGTTGGGCAAGAGAGCACCAAAGGTGCCCAAGTCACCTGTGTTAAAAGGTAATTTTTTTTTCAGAAAAAAAAATTAGGACTCTCAGACACAAAGATGGATGAGATATGTGTATATATACAAAATTTAAGAAAGTCAAAAGAGCACAAGCATATTTGGCATTAAGGGATATTGGGATGAATTGCAAGTAGAGATAAAATTTTTTTCTGCAGTGGGAAATAAGTCAATTAAAATCACCACAAGACAAGACAGAATTTACATATAATTACCTACAATTTATCAAAATGTTGAAAAATAACTTGAAGATGAGGAACACGACCAGAATCTGATAATCTGGAAAGGTATGTTATAAATGATGCATAGTGTCCACTGAAACACATTTTTTCTACACCTGGGTGCCAAACATAATCTTCCCATGTCAGTGGATGGAACATTCTATAAACCTTCATATGGTGGTGCTGGTTGAGACTGTGGTCAGGAAAGGCAAGGCCAACCCATGACTTGAATATGTACCTATTCTTCTGAGAACAAAGAATAGATTTCTGAACTTTCCAGGATGGAAAGGGCCCAATGTAGTCAAACTGCTACCAAGTGGCTGGTTTGTCTCTTGAGAAGACCAATCAATATGGTGCTCTATTGGGGACTCTGTTGGTTGCTGCTGTAGGCAGGACAACTTTAATGGCAGCAGAGCCAAATTATCTTTGGTGAGTGAGAGTCTGTGCTGTTGGCCCATGAATAACCTTCATCTCTGCTCCCACATTTTGTTCATGTTTCCATTGTGCTGACACTGGAGTGGCCCATGATAGAGGCTGGCTAAGGCCAGTGGGCTGAGTCATCTGTCTACTTGATTTAGTTCTTCATCAATGGTGGATGCTCTCTGGGGATTTGAACATAGGATACAAAGATTTTCCTCCTTCAGGTCCACTTCTTTAAGTTCATCCACATACCTCCATCCCAGACCCCTTATCCCTAATTTTCCTGTTTTTCCTCATCAGCTAGCCAGGCCATTTGCCACTATATATTCTAACCTTGGGACACTTCTTTTTTCTACACTAAGTGGGTGACCCAGTGCACTACTCACAGCTCTGAATATTGGGAGGATTTTCTCTTATTACTGTCTTTTAAGCACCCCGCCCCCCACCCCCTCCCTGTGTGAGGTTGTAGGGTAACTCTATCCAATTTCAGCTTGCACTCACATACAGAGTTGACCCATCCATGAAACAACCCGGGGTTTTTCCTCCTCTTTCAGTTGGTCTTACAGGATGCCTCGTCCTGCCAGAGATGTGCCCAGGAAGAGGACCTCCTGGGCAATCATGGTAGATGAGAGGGGGTCTGGATTACCTGCTCAGGCAGCCTGCTTGTACCCTCTCATCCTGTTGGTACTCAATCCTGGAGGTACCACTTCCACTTTATGATGGACTGTGGCTGAGCTAGTCTCATTGGGTCTTAGAGGACCCTGCATTTGATGGGCAGTTTTAGCCACAAAGTTACTTGGTGACTTTCTCTCTACCAGGGCCTACTCACAGGTTAGGAGTTGTTTTCCAAAGGCATACAATTCTTCAGTGCAGACGGCATGGCCTTGCTGCAGAGCCCTGGGGGCTTGCATTGTGATTTTCTCTCACTGGAGCTTGCCACAAACTCCACGTGGTGTCCTTCCTCACCACCGTACCTCTAATCTCATGAGGTCTGTCAGAGCATATGGATCTGGATTGTCTGCATGGTAGCCTGGGCTGGCTGCAGAGGTCTTTTCTGCTCTGGGACTCAAAGTTGGCTGCCTTCTATGTCACAAGATGCAGGAGTCAGAATAGTTTCTCTAGGTATTGAATATGCTGACTCAAGAACTTGAAGAGGCTTACCAGGCATGTTTCCTTCTTCATAGTGAGGTACAAGATGCAATAATTTGTCTTTTGTTTTGCAGATGTCCTCGTTACTGGACCTGATTCCTGGCCTTCTGAAAAGGTTAGAGTTGTGGTAGGCTCCTGAATTATTGCAGGGGTTAGTGCTGACCCTCTGGAACACACGTCTTATAAAGGTCTCCAGCAAACTAGCCACCTCTTGCTCATCTGACCCTATCAATATAATATCATTGATGAAATAAAGGTGTTATTCTGTGGATGTCCAACTGGTACAAATATTGAACTCAATATGGCCTTGGAGCAAAACTGTTAATGTCTATTATTTCCATGGAAATGTGAATTGTTTCTGATCTTTTGTTTTGACTGAAAGAAAAAAGAATGCCTTCACCCAGTCAATGGCTGTATACTATACACTTGAGGTGGTATTGATCCGGTCTAACGAAGATACCACACCCGGCACTCTGCTTGCAACTGGGGTTATTATACTTGAGATTGTGATAGTTTAGTGACCCTTCCTACTCCATGTGGTTTCTTCAGGGACCAGACTGGTCAAACTAATAAGAATTGAGAGGAGATGAATAGAATGTGGTAATACATCTCTATTATCTTCTCCCCACAATATGACTTTACATTTATTTATGCCTGGGTGGGAGGGAAGGTTAATTTGAGAGACTTGCACTTGGCCTTTTCCAGTATGATAGCTCTTATTTTGCAGACCAAGGATGCAAAGTGGGGTTGGGCCAACTGCCAAACAGGTCATTCCAGTTATATATTAGCAGACTGAGTAACTGACCACTGAGTGGGTCCATGGGAGCTGAGGATCTCTGTAAACTGGACATTGGTCAGGACTACATTTGTTATCTGGCCCCCATAGGACCCACTCTAACATGGGGGCCATGATAATTCAGGTCTTGGGCCATCAGTGACAACTCATGCCCTATGTTCAACCATCCTCAAATATCTGGGTATTCCCTTTACCCTAATGTGTAGTTTCCTAATCATTATTGTGTATACTTGCCATGATATCGCAGTGTTTTCCCTCCTGTGGACCCAGCCATCTCTTCTGTCAGCAGTTCTGGGTCTGAAAACTGGCGTGGTCAGCTTCAGAAATTGGGCAAGGGATTGTGACTTTTTATTAGGGCAATGGCCTCAGCTTTGAAATTGTCCATCATTGACTTCTGCTAGTATAAGCTCAGTAGTACAAGCTGGGTAACTGCCCATCTATTTTGTCTCTAGGGACTCTGTTGTCGGAATTATTCTCGTAACTCTCTGTGGTTCTGATCCTCTCAGCTGCCACTGTGACCTTGCAGTCAGGAGAGTGATTGTGACTTCCTGGCTTTGGGTGGTTTTATGTCGCCACCTGGCTCTGTTGTTTCAGAGTCCTATCATCCCCGTTGCTATCAGCCAACATTGTTCTGTAGTGATGTCTTTATAGAAGGGTCATCTTTGAATTTTTAGTGATGGGAGTGCACCTCTGAACAGTGTATGCTTCAGGACCTTTGTCCATGGTGTGTCCTGTTGGCCTTCCAGCCACAGTATATCCACCATGCCCGCTTCCCTGAGACTTTTAGCTCCACCCTTCACTGTCTGCCAAGGCAATTCTGGAATTTTAACTCTGCTCAACATTGGCCATCACTTTTTCCATGTTTCTAGGAGCCATGCTAGTAACAGTTTGCACCAACTCCTGGAATCTTTGCTAGAGAATTAAATTCTGTATCTTGCAGAGCACTTCCAAGTCAAAAATTCTTCTCTACTCAATCTTATATTCTGGCTCCTTTCTTCATTCTTAGGATCTCCTCCAACTCCTATCAGTACCTGTATACTATCTTATGGTTCTTTTAGTGTATAGTCCCTATCTTCCCTTAGCTGGCCCAGCATGTCCCCAGCTGAGTTATGAGGATCCTGAGTGGTGCCATGTGTTGTCTTGCACAAGAGAAGCATCTTTAATATTTCCCATTTTGGAGTAGGGATGGGGAGTGCTACTGAGGATTATGGGGAAATAGGTCTATAGACTCAGACTTTGCCCAGGGGCTTGTGGAGTTAAAATCTTTCGCGGGGAGGGGATCCAACTAGATGTTGCATCTGATGTGTACGATTTTCCCAATGAGGACCCTGACCTTGCATAACAGACCTGCCTTGGTTGTCTGTCTTTGAAATTCTGCTACTCTATTTAAAGTCCTGATTGGTCTTCATTTTCTCTTCTTTCCCATTGTCTCCTACTGTCGGAAATGAGAACACTGTATGCAACTAAAGAGGCCCTCTGTTTCCATATCTGGCTTTCAGTTGCCTGATACTTGCCCTCAGCTGTTCATTATCCTTCTGTAGGCATCAGTGACACTTAGAAAAGCCATCCAATCTCATCATCCTATAGCTACTGTCCCCTCTCTACATGGATATGTAGTGATAGCAGGAGTCCAGCTCTCCAAAACACAACTAAACATACTATTCACATAATACTTACGATTCTGTGTGAGTAGAAAAAAATGAGCTGTTCTATCAATCCATTAGATGCCTAATACTACCTAAAGACAAAAGGCCATTTAAGATTATTTTTTAATTTAGTGAGTTAGAAAATGTTTCATCCTTGAAATATGTTTGCCCTAAACTCCTATATACGTTAGTCTTAAGAAGAATCATGTTCAGGAATCCAAGAAACCCAGAGAGAAAAACATGCAATCACACGAGCCATTCGCCAATGACAAAGGAGTCAGCAAACTGTTGGAAAACAGAGCTTGTAATAATGAAAAAAGGACAGAGTTTGTAATCAATCACTTATTTTCTTTTAAAAACACATAACCACATTAACTTTTTGCTTTATACAACCATCTAGAAACTATAAAACAGTACCACATTGTGCATTTAACCTACTTATCAAGAAGGGAACTCCACACATTTTAAGAATTCTACCCATATAAGAAGGAAAAAGGAGACAGCTAATAGCATAGTCACAGATACAACATGAGTCCAAGCAAGCATCAATTCTTTGACGTCACCTTTTCCATTTACCAGAGTGGAGAGAGTAAGAAAGAAAGCAAGGGAGAAAAAAGGGAAAGAAGCACCCACAGAGGACTAATCACATTCCATAGTTACTTTTGACAACTATAGCTCAGGGTTTCATAGAATAGTATCATTTGACCAACACAATGTGGTAGGGGGTGAAGGAAACATGAGTAGAGGGAGAGGGTTTGAAAAGACAGATACATTTTACACCCTATTCCCCTCCTAAATAGTCTTCATTGATACAAGCTTCTGTGCTAATCCAGAATATAGCAAGAAATTAATCTTAATGTGATAAAGCTTCAATTATGCTCTTTTTGCAAATGTGAGTGGCTCACAATTTTACTTTACACTTCAAAAGAATAACAATGTCATGATCAATTACAGGATTCTTTCAGGATTCCCCACAATCTTTCTCCCTATTCCCACCATGCTGGTGTTACAGGACAATCAGGGAAGTCTGGGTAGGAACATCAGGAAGTTTGGTTAGTGAGATGGAATCCTTGCTCTTTCTTATAAATCCACACCTTTCTGGTAGTAAGTCTTCTCTCTGATTTGTGGTGGCATAGAAGAACTAAGGTAATATGGTGGAAGTAGAGTCAAGTAACTGGTTTTGAAGGTATACAAGATGAGACTGTAATTAGCAGACACACTGAATCCAAGGCAAACAATTGGTTATTTGATTGTCCTCCTCAGGTTGATGGCACCATAAAAAAACTGAAGGTGGCTTTGATATACTAATAAAATAAACCAAAGGTCTGCTACAAGGAAACGTATTTTAGATGAAAATTAGTATAATGATTTTCACTTCAGTTTTGTCCCTCTCACTTCCTCTTCCACTGTAAGTAAGCAAATACATTCTGGAAGGTTGTTTTTAAGGGGTAACTCAGTATCAGAGTTTTGTCAATTTCATACAAGAAAGGCCATTATTAAGTGTACCAGTCAGGAGGCTCATCTCCATTCCCAAACTTCTCATATTGCTTAAATTAAGCTCTTTCCAATCTAATGAGATGATTTTACTTTTTCATGTGTGGTGAGTAGAATGTGGTTTAATGCTGGTTAAATCACTGGTCTGTAGCACTGACCATTACAAATTTCTTACGCTCTAATATAATCAATTATATCCCACATGTGCTCTGACACTGTACAGATTGAAAATGTAATGCAGAAAGTTAGCTTTTAAGATTTACTATCAAGACTGATATTTGAAATGTAGAAATGTTTGTATTTGTAAAATCTCATTTTAACTCTCCTAATAATCATAAGCAAGAAATAAAAATAAAATTTATGCATCATAAAATGAACAAGGCTGATAAATCTGACTTATTCTTCTTCACCTTTTTCTGAAGTCTACCGTAACTTGTATTGTCTTAACCTAGTGACTAGATCTTACATGTAATGATCCTGGCTTATTTATTAGATCTGAGAAAAGTGTGGCAATTTTGTAGTTGAAAAAG
Organism: Neomonachus schauinslandi; assembly: GCF_002201575.2. Classification (NCBI taxonomy): domain Eukaryota; kingdom Metazoa; phylum Chordata; class Mammalia; order Carnivora; family Phocidae; genus Neomonachus; species Neomonachus schauinslandi. The sequence continues at coordinate 41,239,835 of NC_058408.1, read as the reverse complement.
CCATAGATTCAACATGATTTTTTTTTTTTAAATCTGAGAAGGAATCTTAATTTAAAAAATTTAAATATGTTATATAACAAGAAGTACTTATTTTCTGAGACAGGCAAATTTCATGCAAATTAAGGAGAACTGTATTCTGAAATTTGTTTACCAAACAGTGCAATCACTTCAAAGAATTTTAAGTTTTTGAATAAAATAATGCCATGGATAAGGTTATTTTCTAAATTAGTTTCCTTAAGTTAAGAAGTTTTCCTAGTCATTGCTTAGGAAATTGCATTTGGGCATTACTTCCTGAATAATGCAAAATGATGGGAGAAAAAAATGATGGGAAAATAAAGGCAGGTCTCTACCAACAACATAACCACTAAAGGAGAGGCAGCGAGGCATGACCAATGCCACTGATTTCACACACTTTTTAACTGCCCTGCTTCTTGCTGCCACAATCCAACACCTTCCCGCTCTTCTCTGCTATCTCCACAATCATTTTATTTTTCTTTACCTAAATGTCTGTTCATCTGATGCCTGTACAACTCAGTAATAGGTTACTTGTTTTTTATTCTTAACTTGCCTTAGTTCACCTCTTAAAGGATGAACTGCTTTCTATAGTTATCATGAATGTACTTTGGTCAAAACATGGTGGAAGGATACCATAGATCAACAACTTACTTCTAGTAAAATCTATTAAAATCTTAAAACTCTCCATGTTGAAAATTTTGGGGAGTTGCAGATCCTGGGGGCCAGGCCCCATTTTCCTTCTTTAAGGGTCCATATAGGTTACTGTTACTGACTGGCCTTCTCTCACATCATTGCTTCTGACTCTGAAGTTAAGCAGCTTTCTTAAGGAGAAAAATGAAAGACACTGGAAAAGAAAGTTGTATATGGGTTTTCAACTTCTTTCCAATCTTAAAAATTACCAATATAACCTAATTAATGACTTAAATTTGATCATTCTATTGTCTCTCTATATGGTATGAACTCATCAAGGATTCCATTTTAATTGCATAGGCAGCTGTAAGTAGAGGTGCATATTTGTGAGTAGAAAATAAGCCACTTTTCTTTGTCTTCTGATTTCTCTACACACCAATGACTTTATTCTTTCATTTAATACTTCCTTTTTATTCCTTTGGTGGGTATTTAAAGTGATGATATAAACTGATTCTCAAATAAAACTAGAATTTCTCAACTTAAAATCAGATAAAGTTTTACCTTTGGTTAGATTGCTGCTTCTTTAAAATGACTCTGATATTAATTTCCTAAGAGTTCTGAGAGTTTCAGTATACAGATATCTCCAATAAAATATTAGGTAGGACACAGCATTGGCAACTGCTAGAGCATTTAAAACTTAGATGAGAAAAATGCACATTGCCTTTTTTTCAAGGAAGAAAATTTAAATGTTTACTCTGTCTCCCAAACTGCTTTTGATGAGGAAAAATCCTCTTTTCTCTTTACAGCTTTACCAGGCACATAAAGCTGTGTATTTAAATACTTATTTGAGCATCTGTCATGGTAAGCTGAAAGTTACATAAGTCTTATCATTCTTAAATAGACTATGCCAACAGGACAAACACATAAGAAAAGGAACAAATTCTAACACTGTATTATCTATGAAAAAATAATACTGATTAGGGCCTAGAATCGTAACAGTTGAAGAAATATCAAATTGGCCATAGGATACACTGAAAGAAAAACAGTGGGGAGTTCAAATACTAGAAGTCAACTATAAGATTTTATGTGTGTCATTATATAGTGTTACTAACAGAAAATGAAGTTGACAATTCAAATTGCTCTGGATACACATTAGTACCACCAGTTTTATTTGTACAAGAAATGACTGGTCCACTGGACTTATCCAACTCAGTAATAATTACTGTTATTTCTTGACAGACCAGTGATATTTCCCCCATAGTTTTAAAGTACAAAAACAAAATAGTTAGAAAAAAAATCCCAAGTATAAATAATGCAACCTTTAATCTATTAAGGGTCACTAAATTGTTACCACTGATTATTATAAATTATTTAATTTATTTAAACTAAAAAAAAGTAATTAAACTTTTCCTCTTCAGTTTTGGGCCAAGGAACATGCTTGGCAAAACATAAAAAAACAACAAAAGCCAAAAATTTGTATGATTTTTCAGAAAAAATCTCAATTTGGAAAGGGAAAAAACTTTGGAAGCTTGTCAGAATAAAAATGGAATAAACGCCTTGAAAAATGAACTATTTGTCAGTTAATTGATAGAATTTTGGTAGTAACAGTAACTTTACAGGTATGAGTGAAGACTTGCAATACAAGGCAGAAGAGCTGCTGACCAAAGGGGTATTATAAGGGGCAGTAGCCATATATTTTCAAGACTAAGTTAAGTGATAATAATAGCTGCCCTTCCACTCATTTGTCTCTTTGCCTAAGATTAAGCTGAAAATGACAGAAGTGATTTACTTTCATGAATCCACTGATGTTGATGTTAGAATCTTCATCTGGATCTGGGGGGATGGGAGGATTAAAACATACTTCACTTTTTCCTGGTATTATATTAATTTTGCTAGATAATGAAATGCTCAATTTAATGCCAACTACATTCAAGGAAGCAAAATCCTTTAGGGTTTTGGGGCTTATATGGATGACTTAGGAACATAGGAAAGAAATTAGACCAAGTAAAAATGGGCATTGTGCATAGACCATGAAAGTCTGAAATGTCTATAAGAAATATACCTTTTGTTTATGACCAAGTTTAGACCGAAAAAAATCTTAAAAGGTTTTCTGTCATAGGAGGGCATGAAATCCAATGTTCATCCTTTAAAACTGGGGGAGAAATGGCTGCCAAGGTCTGTTTTATTCATGTAATGTGACAGAAGAAGGATAGTTTGTTCTTTGCTCTCACAAATATGGTTTGCCCAAGACAGACTTTTAATTTGATCAAATTCTGGCTAAAGCAAGTGACTTCAAAAGGAAAACTATCCAATAGGGTATAGGGAGTTTCCGAAATAGCTTTATCTTCTCCTTCAGAGTCAGTAAAGCTTATACTTCAATTACCCTAAATAATGAAGCTCAATAAGGCATAACTTCAGTTGTTATGGTTGGGAGTATGGGCAAATACATTCCACATTTTTGTTCCTTGAAAAAGAAAAAAAAAGCATCTGGCCCTTAAGAAATTTCAGCCGGTTATGTGGAAGTATACAGATGCTTTGTTATGAAAGACATGCTCAGGATTGTAAAGCAGCAGCAACTTAAAAAATCAGTAATAAAACTTTGGCTTAAAAATTAAAAAAAAAAAAGAAAAGAAAAGAAAGAAAAGAAAAAGTCAAACTGGTGCAAGTTGTCTCATGAAAGAGGTACTGTGGACTAACCCTCAAATGCTGTCCGACATTAGCTTCCCGTCTTCTTTTCCTGTTACCACCTTCACTGCACAGGAGTTATAGCATTCTTTTATGGTTAAGTTTCATAAATAATGAGAAAACTATATGCAACAAATACATCATATTTCCCACCCACCCAGCAACCCTCCCCAAAATAAGAAAAGTTACATCAAATTAAAAAGTAGCTTCGTGAATGAAGGTACTGCTCTAAGTTGCACTTTCCCTGCAAGTGCGGCCAGTGCTTTTGCGCTGGGTATGAAGGAAAGGAAAAAATCTCCACATAAACTGACAAAAAATTTAAAAATCAATGTCCGGTTTCAACCAGTCAAAACCGGGCCCAGCGGAATCCGAGGTATCTCGGTACCGTCCCATCAGAGGGTCCTTGCAATGCCTGTTCTTCATCCTGATAGGTATCTGTGTCCTTGTGATTGTAAACAATCCATAAGATACTATGTTTTTGTTCCTTAAAATGTCCTCTGATTGGCAAAATGAAGTAAATATTTGTTTTAAAAATAGAAAATGAAAATTAAACCAGAAGAAAAGAAAAGAAACACAGTGAGCTTGTTTGGAGTCCATAGGATCCGATCTGGAAGAGCTCGGAAAATGTGTTATGTGTCTTCTCCTGTTTTCGGCTGGAAAGGTACTAGAGGTTGCGTTGGTCGAGGAAAGAATTGTAGAGTAGGAAAACCAAAGATGTTAATCTAGACTTCAGAGGATTCAAGTGTTAGCTTCATCATCTGTGTCTTCTATCAATACCTTAGTGTCACGAGCCTTGGATCTAGTGGAATAAGGGGGAAAAAAAGCATTGAGTCCATTATTAAAATACAAACATGTTCACGGTATTAGGTACATTTCCCATCTTATCACCATTAAAAATACATCGTAAATGGTCATTATATACTGCACCCGATGGACGATTCCCAGAGTTTCATACTCAATTGTGGGTATTACTAGAAAAACATTAAGAAACTAGACTGCAACCAGAGGAAGGTAATAAGAAAAATCAGCCATAAAACATAATGAAATCTTGCCATTTGCAACAACATGGATGGACTTAGAGAGTATAATGCTAAGTGAAATAAGTCAGAGAAAGACAAATACCATATGATTTCACTCACATGTCGAATTTAAGAAACAAAACAAGTGAACAAACCAAGGGGAAAAAAAAAAAAAAGACAAAAAAACCAGACTCTTACATGCAGAGAACAAACTGCTGATTGCCAGAGGGGACGTGGGTGGGAGGATGGGGGGAAATAAGAGTACACTTATTGTGATGAATGCTGAGTAATACATAGAAATGTTGAATCATATTGTATACCTGAAACTAATAAAACACTGCATGTTAATTTACTTGAGTAAAAAAAGAAGATCTGAGTTTTGAGTACTGACTTTGTATGATGTACCTTTTTTTTTTTTTTTAAAGATTTTATTTATTTATTCATTAGAGACAGAGAGAGAGAGGCAGAGGGAGAAGCAGGCTCCCAAGGAGCAGGGAGCCCGATGCGGGACTCGATCCCAGGACCCTGAGATCATGACCTGAGCCGAAGGCAGACGCTTAACCATCTGAGCCACCCAGGCGCCCTGATGTACCTTTTTGAGTGTTAATCTTCATCTCTATAAAGCAGGAATAATAATACCCATTTCACATAATAATACTCCTACTTCATGGAGACAGTGTCAATATCAAGTGAGAAAATGGATGCAAAAAGCATCAGTAAAGGAATTATGATGAGCATTGATAGAAATACTGCCATTTGAGGTACACACGGAACTAGGTGAGTAAACCAGCAGAAGATAAGACCTAAGGAGAGGCATGACAGTGGTCTTCAAAAAGTTGACAGGGTATGATGTAGAAGAGGAGACTAAGTTATGAGAGCCCAGCTAGGATCAACTGGTAAAAGTTACAGTGAAGCCTATTTCAGCCTAACATAAGCTATCCACCACAATAACCATCCAACAATAAAACTAGGTGCCCCATCTAGTTATAAACTTCATTATCACTGACAACTGTCAGCCTAAGATGAACTAATCAGTAGAAGAGATTCCTGTACTAGATGAAAAATGGGATTTGATAATGTTAAAATAATCTGCAATTCATAAGCCCTATGAGGTACAAGTGGTACTTCGTGAATTAGGTATCATTATTCCCCCTTGACAGAGGTAGAAACCGACATTCAAAAAGGTAAAGGATGTGCTAAAGGCTGCAGGAGTCCCAAAGTCAGTACTCAAATTCAGAACTTCTTATTTTAGATTTCCTGCTCTCTCCATTGCACATAACCTGTTCCATTGTTCTAAACACCTTCCTCTGGTTGCAATCTAGTATCTCAGTGTTTTTCCACTTAACACCTGAAACTGAACATAATAATCTAGTTCCAAAGAGCTTCCCTGGTTCTGAAGCTGAAATAGTATATGTTTAGATTGCCCTCTGCTGGTGACTAACAAGGATAAGACATTCACATTTAGTAGCTCAATGAGACCTCCGGTCCTCCAGTCCTTTGTGGCACTTACCTTGCTGACCCCACCATCCCTCGCACCCCCCTCCTCCTGCTTCTTCAAACTCTGCTTCCTTACTACAACAGTCTCATGCTTGTTTTGATGTTCTTGCCAATGACCTCCCTGGCCATTCCTTTCCTGCTCCTTTTGTTTATTCTTTTTCTCTTGCCTGTGTTTCCTCAGGCTTAGCTCCCTGCTTTTCTTTTCTCTACCTTGTCCTCTTCAGAGAACTTCCAAATTCTATTTGAAGCTTGGGCAATTTCTACTCTGCTCTCCTATATCTATGGGTTACTATTACCACCTCCTATTTTTTACTTCCTTTACCATCTCCTTACATTATTTTTAGTCCTATTGTAAAGCATCCTAACCCAAGTCCTTGATGTCTGATATTTCAGAATACTGCGGTGGCCTTCCAGTTGGTCTTCTGCCCTTCAGTGTTCCATTTCCGAAAGTATCTTGCACAGTGCCATTAAAACTTATGAAAATACTACTTTCATGTCATTCTTCCATGAAAAACATTCTCCGAAAAAAAAAAGAAAAAGTCTTTGAATCCTTCCTGCCTGTATGTATGATTAAGCTTGTATTTTCCAGCCTTTTACAATCATACTTCATCCATTCAGCTAAATTTTTTTTTACTATAGTTCTAGTCACATGGCTTTCCTTCTACCCCTATGTCTTTACTGTGCCTCTGTCCTAGTCAAGCACTCTCTTATCCTTTAGACAACTGCCCATGCTCAACTTAAGTCTTCCCCGTCATTCCAATCCACTGTGAATACTGTCTCTAAGTTCCAAATGCAGCCACAATATATTCTACACTTATTGTTCCTTTTAGGATCACACAAAGTTAATGACTTATAAAAATACTGTTGTGGCTATTTCAGTAAAAAAATAAAAATAATAATAACTTATATTTATATAAGCTATTTATATATAAGAACTCTTTCTGTGAGGAAACTGGTCTAAATCCCATGTCATAACCACTCTATAAGCAGGGATCATATTAATTCCAATTTTCAGATGAAGGGCAATATAGAGAAATTAGGTAATTTGGTCAAGGTTACATAGAGGCCAAGTGGCAGAGCCAGGATTCCTAAAGTTTATAACTTGAAAATTATTATTTTTTTTTTTTTTAAAGATTTTATTTATTTATTTGAGAGAGAGAATGAGAGAGAGAGAGAGCACATGAGAGGGGGGAGGGTCAGAGGGAGAAGCAGACTCCCAGCTGAGCAGGGAGCCCGATGCGGGACTCGATCCTGGGACTCCAGGATCATGACCTGAGCCGAAAGCAGTCGCTTAACCAACTGAGCCACCCAGGCGCCCCTTGAAAATTATTTGTATACAAAACATACTGAAGTGTCAAGTAAATTATTCTCCAACAAATTTTCCCCAGTGTACTTTTAATGTCTAATTTGTAGCTTTAATGCATTAATTAATGTATAAATGACATTTTACTCTATGTGTTCAGACATTCTATAGGTTGGATTATATGAAATTGCTGCTATTGCTTTCTTGTAGGTGAAAAATGGCTGAATGCCAGCAATTTCACGTGGGTCAACCTCATACCATCTTAGTTTAAATGTTAGCCAGGGCCAAAACCTGAAGGAAATTCGTCTCTGAGAAGCAGAAGGCATACATACTGAGAAGCGAGGCGAGGCCGGCGCAGGGATATGCTCTGGCTGTACTTCCATGGCCGGTTCTTCTGGCGGTTTCGTACCCCGTCATCCTGGTCCATCATCTGTTCTAGGAGTGTCTGATCATCCGCATTCAGAGGGGCCACAGAGATGTCCCGCACGGCACGGAATTCACCACAGTTATTCAGATGCTCATTCTCCAGGCGGAAGAAGTTCCACACAAATCGCCTTAGCAAAATGGGGTAAGTAGGCAAATTATTTATAAAATCTGAACTTACTATTGTAACCTGTAACCCTCCCCGTATATCAAGTTTCCACTCATGAAATAAAAACAAGGAATGAAGGGTTAGAATATTACAACAGGAAAAGATGTGTGGTGGTGGGTGGGGAGGGAACCAGAATGGCCTAGGCAAAGGGGGAAATTCCCGTGGCTAGATGGGTATGTGTCTGCAGTTCAAGGGAGAGTCCAGGGCTGGAGAACTGCACAAGCCATGGGATTAGGAAGAATATAAGTGGAGGCAAGAAGTGGGCATAGGATTAAGCCCTGGAACAGTCCAACATTTACAATTTGGGAAGAGGAAGAACCAGTAAAGGAGTTGAGAAGGAACAGCTAGGAAGATGTAAGGGTATAGCTTCTGAGAAATGAAGTGAAAAAAGGGCTTTGCTGAGAGGTAAAGTAAGGTAGGTACAGAGAACTGACTGCTGGATTTAGCAAAACAGAGAGGCAGTATGATACAAGAATACAGATTCTGAAAGACTGTCTAGATTCAAATCATGACTCCACCATTTACTAGGCATAACGACCTTGGATTAGTTACTTAACCTATGCTTCAGTGTCATTAGCAAAATGGGACAGTAACAGTATCTACCTCATAAGACTGTTATGAGGATTCCTAAGTTAATACACGTAAAGTGTTTAGAACGGTGCCAGGCACACAGTGGGCAATACATGAATGTTTGCTGCTATTACTGTTATTATTACTGTTGTTATTGTAGATTATTAACAAAAGCAATTGAGTTTGAGTATTGGGAAAAAAGATTTGAGTTGAATTAAAGGAAGAATGGGGAGGAGTGAGACAGTGGAGATACCAAGTACAGACATCTTTTGAAGAATTCTGCTGTAAAGGAGACAGAAATGGGCAAGAGTTGGAGGAGGAAAGTAGATTCAAAGGAAGGCTTTTTGCTTTTGTTTTTCATGGGCGACAGAACACCTGCTTCTACTATTAAGCAAATAATTTTTAAAGGAGAAATGAAATAATCAAGAATTTAAAAAGTGAGTTTTTTTTCTTTACTAGAAAAAAATTTTTTTTTAAATTCATAAAGCAGCATCATATGTGGAAGAGAAAGAAGTGGGAGGGCCGTAGGTCTTGTAGTGATGGAGAGTCTCAGGTCCTAGACCTAGACATCTGGGAAAGTGAAAACGAAGAGGGTGACACATGATTGGGAAAGAGCACTAACAGCAACAAGTACACTGTTTCCAGATTCAACCTTTATCTTTCAGGTTTATCTTAATGTTTCTGGGTTTTATCTTATTTTATCAGACTTTGTGATAGATGTGCCCATCCTGACTCAGAGGAATGCTATAAACATGTCTGAAAATATCTTTATTTCATTTTCATTTGTGAAAGATATTTTCCATGGAGAAGGAGTTCTAGGTAGACCATTATTTTCTTTCAGCACTCTGAAAATATCATTTTATTGACTTCTGATTTTCATTGTTACTGTTGAGAAGTCAGCAGTCAACCTAACTCACTTCTTTGATGATAATCCTTTTTTTAGGCTGCTTTCTTTAAAATAAGCATTTAAATTAAAGTATTACATAGATATACAAAATTGTGCAAATCATTAAGTGGGCAACTTATTATAAAGTGATCACACTGTGTAATTACCACTCAGAAATAAAAAATATATTATCACACACCCAAAGCTGCCTTTATGGCGCCCTCCTGTGTTCTAGAGTGGTTATTGATTACCTTTCATATTTAGTTCCCCAATCCACCTGGAACTGATTTTGTATACTGTATACAGTATACAATAAGAGTCAAGATTCATTTCCCATTGTCATAAATCAGGTAGTGTCAATGTATGTGTGAATCTGTTTCTGGACTCCTTATTCTGTTCCAGTGGACTATTTGTCTATTCTTTCACTAATATCAGACACTGTCTTAATTACTGTAGCTATATAGTAAGTCTTGATATTGGAGAGTATAAGTCCTTTAACTTTTTTCTTTCCAGCATAGTCTTGGCTGTTCTATCCTTTTTTTTTTTTTTTTTTTTAAGATTTTATTCATTTATTTTTAGAGAGAGAGCAAGCGAGCGGGGGAGGGGGGGACAGAGGGAGAGAAAAACCCAAGCAGACTCCACACTGAGCATAAAGCCCAAGGCGGGGCTCGATCTCACAATCATAAGATCAGACCTGAGCCAAAACCAAGAGTTGGACGCTCAATTGACTGTGCCACCCAGGCACCCCTAGTCTTAGCTATTCTTCGTCCTATTTCCATATGAATTATAGAACTGGCTTGTCAATTTTTGTACACATAATCATTCATTAAATTTATTCCTAGGTATATGATATATTCTGATGCTATTCAAAATGGTGTGGTTTTTAAAATTTCATTTTCTAGTTATTTGGGATTGTTTTTTAGAACATTAAATTTTTATTTATATTGACCTTGTATTCAAGGACACAGCTACAATTAAAATAACAGCTTATTTGTAAATTCTTTTGGATTTTCTGCATATGCAATCATGTCATGGATGAATAGTTTTATTTTTTTCCTTTCTAATTCTTTTTTTTCAAAAAAGAGTTATTTATTTGAAAGAGCATGCATGCAAGGAAGCTGGGGGGAGGGGCAGAAGGAGAGGGAGAAAGAATTTCAAGCAGATTGTGAGTGGAGTCCAGCGCAGGGCTTGATCTCACGACTCTGAGATCACAACCTGAACTCAAACCAAGAGTTGGACGCTTAGCAGACTGTGCCACCCAGGTGCTCCTCCTTTCTCATTCTTACACTGTCTCCTCCCCACCCTCCACTACACTACCTATACTTGCAGTATGATGTTAAAACAAAGTGACAACATGCATAATAATCTCATTCCTGATCTCAAGGGAGAGCTTACAGTGTTTTACCATTAAATATGATCTTATTTATGTTTTTTGTAGATAATCTTTGAATTATTCATGAACATGTACTGACTTTTTCTCAATGGTATCTTCTACACACATGAAGGATGTTCCCCCTTTATTCTATTAATGTGGTGAGTTAACACAGATTAATTTTTAAATGTTAAATGATTTTGAATATTAAATCTCACATTCCTAGAATGAAACTAACTTGGTTGTGATGTATTATGCTTTTTATATGTTATTGGATTCATTAGCTAATATTTTCTTCAGAAGTTTTGCATTACTCTACATGAGATAGACTGGTTGGTCTTTCCTGGAATGTCCTCGTAGGTTTAGATATCAAAGCCACGCTGGTTGCACAAAATAAACTGGGAAGTGTTCCTTTTATTGCCTCTTTCCTCTGGAAGAGTTTTATGTACAACTGATAATTCCTCCTCATATATTTGGAGGAATTCCCTGGACCTACAGTTTTCCTTGTGAGAAGGATTTTTTTAAAAAGATTTATTTATTTGAGAGAGAGAGAAAGATCGTGTGTGCATGCACATGGGGGGGGGGCAGAGGGAGAGGGAGTGACTCTCAAGCAGAGTCCCTGCTGAGCACAGAGCTGATGTGGGCCCCATCACATGATCCTGAGATTATGACCCTGAGCCGAAATCAAGTTGGATGCTTAACTTACTGAGCCACCCAGGCACCCCCCTTGTGAGAAGGATTTAAATATGAATATGATTTCTTTAATAGATCTAAACCTATCAGATTTTATATTTCTTTACTGTTTTATTTCTTTAATTTAAATTCAATTAATTAACATATAGTGTATTATCAGATTCAGAGGTAGAGTTCAGTGATTCACCAGTCTTATATAATACCCAGTGCTCATTACATCACGTGCCCTCCTTAATATCCATCTCTTTATTGGTTTTAATAAACAGTGCTTTTCAAGGAATTTGTCCATTCCATCTAAATTTTGTACTTTATTGGCATAAAGTTGCTCATAATAATCATCTTACTCTTTTTTTTTTTTTTTTAAGAGAAGGGGAGCGGGGAAGGGGTAGAGAGTGAGGGAGACAGAGAGAATCTTAAACAAGCTCCATGACCAGCATGGAGCCAGACACAGGGCTCGATCTCACAACCCTAAGATCATGACCAGAGCTGAAATCAAGAGTCAGACACTTAACTGACTGAGCCACCCAGGCACCCCTCATCTTACTCTTTTAAAAAAATATCTTGAGGAGAATGTGGCAAATATGTGGATAAATGTAAATAAACATCCTCCTTAAAACAATTAAAAAAAAATATCTTGAGGATTTTTATTTGTAATTTGTGCATTTTTTCCTTTTTTGCTCCATCAGTCACACTTAGACATTTTACCAATTTTATTCATCTTTTTAAAGAACTTTGGCCTAATTTTCTCTACTTTATATTTTCTATTCCATTAATCTCTGTTCTTTGTATTTCCTTCTTTCTACTTTCGTTTGGGTTTGATTTGCTGTTTTAAAATTTTCTTGAAGCTGTTTATTTTTCCAATGTACACATTTAAAGCTACATATTGCCCTCTTGGCATGGCTTTAACTTGCATTTTGTTCTGTCACATTATCAGTTTCATTATGCTCAAAATATTTTAAAATTTCCATTACAATTTCAACTTTGATCCATGGGTTATTTAGACATGTATTGCTTGATTTCTAAACATTTGGGGATTCTCAGTTATCTTTTTGTGATTTTAATCCTATGAAATTTGTTGAAACTTACTTTATGGTCCAGCACGTGGTTAATTTTGGTAAATGTTCTACATGCAAATAAAAGAATGTGTATTTAGTTGTTGAATGCAGTGCTCTGTATATGTCAATTAGGTCAAGTTGGTTAATGGGACTATTTGTTTATTACTGAGAAAAGTATGTTATAATCTTCCTCTAAAATTGTAAATTTACCTACTACTTTTTAGCAACATCAGCTTTTGTTTTACATATTTTCAAGCTATGTTATTAGGTCAAACAAATTTGAACTTGTTATCACAAATGAATCTCAAAAGTCTCTAGGTTTAGCAAATTTCTTTAGAGCAAAATTAGCTTTAATGCTTCGCTTACCTTGGGGTATCTGCTTTTACTCAGATTTTAGGCTATCTTGTTAGATCACTGATGTCTTTAGGAAGATTTAAAAGACAATTCCTCTGGCATTTCCTTTGTTTCCAGTGAAAAGGCTGCCTGAATAACCCAGAATGTCAAATTGCAAATAATGATTCTCAAAAGATTTTTATTTTAATTTCTATTAAGACTTCTTACCTCCCAATTTCCATTCATGACCCTTCTAATGGAGCCCAATTCTAGAAAAAGCTTATAAGCCATCATTAGTAGTATTTTTAACTTTGTAAGAATTAACCTCTTAGACCTTCAAGGAGGATTTTCCAACTCTGATGCCATGAGAAGTTTGAGAAAAGTTGGGAAATTTAAGCCTTTCAAGTATAAGTTTTAATAAATTCTAACTTGTAAGTATTGGGTGTCTTCTAAGGGAAAAAAACTTCGATGGCCTTTTTGGTAGTTTGCTTACCGGAAAACCTCAAGGGGAGCAAAGACAGTAGCAACGATGTCCCCAGAATGAGGCGACAATGTCATGGAGGTAATTGAGATTTGGACAGTCCAAGCAAAGCGCAGAATCACATCCTCTATGATGGCACAGTAGTAATAGGCCTAAGGAATAATAAGCAAATTGAGTGCACTTACCATTATGTTTCTCACAAATAAGCATTTTTATCACAGCAACGAGACTCACATATGTCCCATCAACAAGCACAGGCTAAAGAGGAAAAATGGTTTTATTTTTATTTTCTATTTTAGAAAGATCTCACCAATTTAGTTTTTTTCTTAAATAGTGCAATATCAAAATGAAGTTTTATTGAATTTCATTAATCACTTAACAAATATATTTTATTCTGTATGCCAGGCTCTCTTCTAAACCCCAGAAATATAAACCAGATGAGATCCTTGATCTGATTGAGATTATATATATATATATTTTTTTTAAGATTTTTTATTTATTTATTTGACAGAGAGAGACACAGAGAGAGAGAGAACACAAGCAAGGGGAGTGTGAGAGGGAGAAGCAGGCTTCCTGCGGAGCAGGGAGCCCGATGCGGGGCTCGATCCCAGGACCCTGGGATCATGACCTGAGCCGAAGGCAGACGCTTAACGACTGAGCCACCCAGGCGCCCCTGATTGAGATTATATATTAATGTGTACATCATATGCTAATAAAGACTCAAGAGAAAAAAGACTAGCAGATTAATGAACTGTGTTATTTGCACTTTCACTCTCAAATTGCCTTACTCTGCATTTGAAGGAGTTTTACCTTGTTTTTTGAGGTCATTAAATAAAATGAAGCTTGGATATCACAAACATGGATTGAATTTAAGGAATGTTCTATTTTTACATGGGAAAGACAGCATTAAATTCTTTCAGGTACTAGTACCCACTATTTTGGAGTCCAATTTTAGCTACACAAAAGTTTTAAGTACACAAAGTGCCAATAGACTAGAACTGTAATCCATGGATTTGTTTGTTATTAATCTCTGGATAATCAGCTCTTTAAATACATGTATTTAAAGGCTGTGACATCTTATGGGAACTAGAATAGCCACGTATTTACAGCATCACATTTATGTTTTTTTTTCTTTTACAAAATTTAACAAAGGAATACTAGTCATGTTAAAAGGTTATTAACAAAAAAAGAGCAGTCTCCTTGCCACCTTCTCGTCTCGTTCTTTAGAGACCAACAATTTCAGAATTTGTAGCTATCTCTCCTAGTATTTATCCTTCATATTTCTAAATACTGTGTGTATATTGCCATATCTTGATTAATCAACTGGAGAGGTTATCCACTGCTGATTAGAATAAATTTATGAAGTTTTTTTTTTTTTAAAGATTTTATTTATTTATTTGACAGAGAGAGACACAGTGAGAGAGGGAACACAAGCAGGGGGAATGGGAAAGGGAGAAGCAGGTTTCCTGCCGAGCAGGGAGCCCGATGCGGGGCTCAATCCCAGGACCCTGGGATCATGACCTGAGCCGAAGGCAGACGCTTAATGACTGAGCCACCCAGGCGCCCCAATTCTATGAAGATTTTAACATATTTACATACCTCCCTGTTCCTTCCCCCATCCATTCAATACAGCGATAATGCAGTTTTTGGATAAATCCACATCCAGTGAACTCATTATTAGGCCTCAGTGAAGAACTGCAATTTCATGTTACTTTAAGAGTCAGTCTTAAAATGATCCACAGTTGACTATGTGGGAGCTTGATGTTACCAAAAATGTGAAAGTCTTGGGAGGAATACACTTAACATGAGGTCAAGAGACAGAGCAAAATTAACTTTTAAAATGGAGATAACAAAAATGCTTCCTGGATCCGGATGTGGTGCTCAGCAATATGATCTGTTAATCCCTAAGAACTGATTTTAAGATTCATTTAACTGTGTTCTTAATTTTTAAATGAAGCTCCTCCACTGGACTCCACCAATAGCTCTTCTTTCTTTTTCAAGTAGAATGAATTTTATTCCAATATTTGTCTTTTTTTTTTTTTTTAGATTTTATTTATTTTTTTGACAGAGAGAGACATAGCGAGAGCAGGAACACAAGCAGGGGGAGTGGGAGAGGGAGAAGCAGGCTTCCCGCAGAGCAGGGAGCCCGATGTGGGACTCGATCCCAGGACCCTGGGATCATGACCTGAGCCGAAGGCAGACGCTTAACGACTGAGCCACCCAGGCGCCCCCAATATTTGTCTTTTTAAGATGAAAAGGGATGTGGCGATCTAGCAGAACATTTTTCTTATAAATTTGCAAATTATAATGTAGGAAACCATATACTGTATTTCCTAGGGTTATGAAAATATGCAATAATGAAACTGAATGAAAAACTCTATTCACTAATTTCATTATAAAGAAGCCAATAAGTTAGAACTATTTAAAAGGAGGCATGGATTAACATTTATATAAAAATATCAACAATTCATCTGAGAATCAGCTTGAGAAGTAAATGTATTATAGTGCTCAGTAAGGCAAGAACAATATGAGGAGGCAATAGCTTACCTTTTGGTAAGCACAAAAGGACCATCATTTACCTGAGCTCATGTCTGCTCTCTGACTTGTACTTAACATTACTGATTTTCTTTCTTTCTTTTAAAAAAACATTTTTTAAAGTAATTTCTACATCTAATGTGAGGCTTGAACCTACAACCCTGAGATCAAGAGTGCCCTAACAACTGAGGTGCTCCCTAATTTTCTTTTCAAATGAGATTATTATAAAGATATGTCTAGTGCCTTGGTCATATATTCCAAATTTGCACATTGGGATTCTTGCTATAGCTTACATAAAAAAAAAAGATCACTGTAAATTAATATCCTCCTTTCTGTTTCATTTACTTATCTGAAGTTACCCTACATATCATTCTTTGTATCCACTCTCCTACCATCTATCTTTAGTGCTCACACTTTAATAAAACAGCTTTCCCTATTCACCAACTGAATATTACATATTCACACACTTTTCAAAGTTCAGTTTTGAGGTACTGGTGACATTCTGACATAGTACGAAGTATGAGTGACCCAATCTATATACATCCTTCCTCATCACAGAACGTTAGAACTGGGAAAGGATCAAGAGATAATCTAGTAGAAGAGAATATACTATAGTACAGTTGCTTAAAGTTATGTAGCTAGTTAGTGAGACACCTGAGATCAGAATTCACTTACTAGGATTCCTAGTTCATTGTTTAATTTCTTTCATTATCTGAGTAATGATACTCTTGGTCTTTTTTTAATTTAGGCTCTCTTATCCTTTTATTCATATATAAATAATTCCTAAGGAAATATCCATGTGTTTTCAGACTAAATTGGTACTTTACTTTAACAAATATTGGTTGAAATAAATGAAAAGAGAAGCCTTCTTGATGCACCAAAGGAGAGTCAGGCACTTCCTTTCCTTTGTGCTTTCACAGCACTACTTACTCAGCCAAGTATTTATTGAGGCATTCCACAAATATTAAGTCTACTATATGCTAGGAACTATGCTGGGCAGTGAGGGATATGGATACCTAAGCAGATAATTATAATACAATGTGATAACTGCTTTAAGAGAAGTTTGTAGAAGGTAAAATGGGATTAGGACAAATAGTTAAATATGCTTAGAAAAATAAAGGCTTTTTAGAGAAAGTAACCCTTGAACTGACTTTTTAAAAGGAGGAACCGGAGACGATGTAGAGAAAAAGGAACCCTCATGCACTGTTGTTGGGAATGTAACTGGTATAGTCAACTGTGGAAAACAGTATGAAGAAAAAGAAATAGAACAACATATGATCCAGTAATTCCACCTGGGTATTTACCCAAAGAAAACAAAAACAGTAATTTGAAAATATATCTGCCCTCCTTTGTTTTACTGTAGAATTATTTACAACAGCCAAGATATGGAAGCCATCCAAGTGTCCATCGATAGATGAATGGATAAAGAAGATGCATGTATATACATATATATATATACACACACACACATACATACAATGGACTATAACTCAGCTATAAAAAAGGATGAGATGTTGTCATGTGCAACAGCATGGATGGACCTACAAGGCACAATGCTAAGTGAAATAAGTCAGAAGAGAAAGACAAATACCATATGATTTCACTTATATGTGGAATCTAAAAAACAAATTAATAAACAAAAAGTAGAAACAGACCTATAAATACACAGAACAAACTGATGGTTGCCAGAGGGGTGGGGGGTAAAGGAATGGGCAAAATGGGTGAAGGAGTGTGGAAGGATATAGGCTTCCAGTTATGAAATAAGTCACTAGGATGAAAAGTACAGCACATGGAATATATAGTCAATGGTATTGAAACAGTGCTGTATGGTGACAGATGGTAGCTACACTTGTGAGCGTAGCCTAACATAGAGTGTTGAATCACTATCTTGTACACCTGAAACTAATGTAACATTTGTGTGTCAACTATACTTCAATTGAAAATAAATAAAAAATTAAAATAAAAAAAGGAGAAACAGGAGTTTGCAAGGC
Source organism: Neomonachus schauinslandi (assembly GCF_002201575.2). Classification (NCBI taxonomy): domain Eukaryota; kingdom Metazoa; phylum Chordata; class Mammalia; order Carnivora; family Phocidae; genus Neomonachus; species Neomonachus schauinslandi. Next base: position 41,222,178 of record NC_058408.1, on the reverse strand, counting down.
AGACAAAGGGGGGAGAAGAGGGCATGTGAGACAGAGTAAACTGCATGTTCAAAATTAAGTCATAAATTATAGTAAGTGATTTATTCCTCTATTCTAGACTTTATCACATTGTATTGCAATTTGTTTACTTACCTGTTAAATATAGTTTATGGCCTCTTTGAGAACGAGAACTTTTTTATTTTCTATAGTGCCCAGCAGATAGTAAAAAACTGACATTTTTGCTGACAGAATGAATTAGTATTTTTTGGTAATTAGTTGTTTTTTCTCAATATATTAGGTTGGGATTAGGTATGCATCATAATAGGATTTAGCTGATGATACACCAGAGCTCTTGTTGTTGTTTTTAAAACAAATACAAGCATTCTTTGTACATACTTTTTGGGGGTATACAATCTCTTCCCGAAGAAAGGTGTTTTCTCCAGCATTCTTATCAAAGAGACCCCAGTCCATCTTCAGATCCCAGATGAGGGTATAACAGGAACTGATGATACAAAACACGATCCAAAGATAAAAGAATACCATGGTGTCTGAGTGACCTCGTTCTGAAGAAAGAAAAGGGAAAGGTAAAAGAGACAGTTGGAGATTTAAGTAAAATTCCTCATTAAATAAAACTAATTTTAAAAAGATTCTTTATACAGCACCATAAAGGAAGTAAGATTTTAAACAAATCTCCCTAGTATGAACGCTGTCTAATAGAAGTTAAATAGTAACTCTGATTCTCCTGAAGTACAGAGTAATCATCAAACATTTACCAAATACATAAAATTTGTACAAATGTGCATTTGAGTTTTGGAGGCTCTATGCTGAATATATAAAAATCCAAATAATTGCAATGGAGGTTTTGAATAGTACAAAAGATGTCATTTTAATTTTTACCATCAGGTGGCAGATTAGGGCCAAAGATGAAAAAAAAAATTGAGAAACACCACTAATAAGAAATGTGCTACATTTGCTTCAAGAAATTCTTGGATTGTTTTAACCTTAGAACATTTCCTTCATATACTTAGATTTTGTCTATACTTATTGTGAATACAATCAGATACTTTTAATTCCAGATAAAAAGCCAGAAAGCAACAGATTGATTATCCTTGAGGACATATACGAAAGCAAATTTCTCTCAAATCACAAAGCAAAGCATGATATTTTTGCCTTTTTTAGACGTTGTTTATAGATACAAATGCTGGGAACACTACAAAGTACACTCAAGCAGAATAATAAAAATAATTTGCATATGTTGTTATATAATTTAGTATTTTTCACCTTAAGTGCTTCATATATTCTCTAATGAAATTCTTCTTTGGTAAGTTTCAGTCATCATGATATTATTTGTGTTCCCAGGATATAGGTATTAATATGGTCCTGAATTATCAGGAAAAAACAGGAATCAGGAATTATCAGGAAATCAGGAATTATCAGGGAAAAAGTTATGAAACATCTAATTCAAAAAAGTTTAAATTTTGGTTAGTTTCCCAAAGGCAAAGAAAATAAAGGATGTATCATGCCTTATCCACAATCCTTCCTATTAAAATAAAGTCCTTCCTATTAAAACAAGTGTTCATTAATCATTTTTAGGCATTGAAAGTATTAAGTACAGTATAATTCAAAGGCACCCTTTAGAAATTTATAATATAGTAAGTGGAAATAGTCATTTGTTATTAATGATAAATCTGAGTTCAAAATGAAGTATAAACAAAGCACTATGAGAACATCAAGGGGAATGGGAATGTTTCCAACAGTAGGAAAAAAGAGGAAGTAGCATTTGAGTTATTTGTAGAAGGATAAATAAACAGTGTTGCAAAAGTCAGGCAAATGATGCAAGGATATTCAAAGCTGAAGGAAGATAATGAAAAGCCAGGAGGGTGGGAAAGTACAAGGTGTGTTTGAGGAGCTGCAAATAATCTAAATCTAGTGTGGCTGAAATATGGAGGACGTAAGAGAATGAGTATGATCTGAAATGAGCCTGGAGAAGACATTTTGGGTCTGACTATGGAATGACCTCTTGGTACTTAGGATCTTATCTATTTTAGAAAAATAATTAAGCTGGCAGGATGCTTGCATCAGAATTACTTAGCCAATTTAAAAAATATGGGTATGTTATAGTTCCAGTATTAATCAGTTCGTACCAGCTCAAAAGAACTGTTACATTTTCAAAACTAAACTGTTAAACACAATTATTAAAAATTGAATTATATAAACTTACAATTAGTTATATTAAAAACAAAGGTAATAAAAAAGCAGAATTCATTATTTCCTAATTATTTTACTACATTTTGCTATTAACCTTTTTTTTTAGGTTATATATGTTTATTGTATCTGTATGATGGAAACATTATATAATGCTGTGCTACTATACATCTTTTCCCAACATTCAATATTATCTTAGTAGCTTAAACTGGCTATGGTGGAAGTATTTATACCACGGAAATCAACAAACACTGCAAATCAGTACCTCCTGTCCCTACTCATACCTAAGAGCTGGTTTGTTAAACATATAACAGCACATCACTGTTCAGCTTCTTCTGGAAAGTCAGCAGTTGGAAATAAAAACCAGTATTTTTTCAATGGTCCACAAGTGATACTAGTGAACAGTCAAGCTTAGATATAAACACATTTTCAGGGATGCCTGGGTGGCTCAGTCGGGTAAGCGTCTGCCTTCGGCTCAGGTCATGATCCCAGGGTCCTGGGGTAGAGTCCCATATTGGGCTCCTTGCTCAACAGGGAGCCTGCTTCTCCCTCTGCCCCTCCCCCTGCTCGTGGCCTCTCTCTCTCACTCTCTCTCTCAAATAAATAAATAAAATCTTTTTTTTTAAGATTTTATTTATTTATTAGAGAGCAAGAGAGAGAGAAACAGCATGAGATGGGAGAAGGTCAGAGGGAGAAGCAGACTCCCCGCTGAGCTGGGAGCCCGATGTGGGACTCGATCCCAGGACTCCGGGATCATGACGTGAGCCGAAGGCAGTCGCTTAACCAACTGAGCCACCCAGGCGCCCAATAAATAAAATCTTTAAAAAAAAAAAAAAAACACATTTTCAGGTTTAAACTATTTTCATAAAAACTCTTCTTCACCAAAAGTAAATTGGGTTGACTATTTATACTATAACACTGTAGACATAAATTATCAGTTTAAAAGTCCTAAAAAAATACTTATTATCTAGTTTAGTTGGATGTGTTCCGTTTACTTCATTCTATAGATAGACACAGTCTAACTGAGAAGTATTATTCAATAATTAGCATCATGATTGCATTTAAAAATCTTGTAACTTACCTACTAAGGTTTGCAAAGAAAATTGCAAAGCAAATATAGCACCTTAATAAAATTCACACTGTTCTCATATTTTCAAAACAAGATCAACACAAAGAGACAAAGACAGCAACTTAATTGTAAATTATATTTGCAACGCTTTTTTAAAAAATTGAATGCTTACTATAAGCCAGGCCCTTCATATATATTATCTCATTTAGTTTTTACAACAACAAACCATCATTTTGTTTGCTAAGTAAAAGTAATGAAATGAGAAGAAAGTAATAGATACATTGAGCAAGAAGTTAAAAAAATGAATATTTCTCAAGTAAGTACAAGTAACATCAAGTGTTATTACTGAAAGCCGAATTTCTTTTCTAATTACTAAAGAAATCATCAAGTTCAAATTATTATATAAAAGGAGATTGTGGGGGGAAAGTTCAAAAGAAAGGAATTAATAAGGAAACAAAAATCAATATGCTACTTTTCTTTAATGTGTTCTAGATTTTAATACAAGTCCTATTCTTAGAGGATAATTCTTAAAATGGTACAGTGGGTCAAGTACCTCCCTCCTTTCTAAGCTCATATTATTTCCATAAAATTTCTATGAAACCCATACAAGCCCTTACTGACTTTTCAAAAAGCAAGTATTTCAACAGAATATTTTGGAATAAGTAATGCTTTATCTTACTTTTTCAAACAATAATTAGTGTGCACCTAGTCTACATGTGTTACATTTTGGTCTCTTTTTAATTATTACCCTTATTTGATCTTTCCCATCTCCCAAATGTGGAGTGCTTCTCCCTGAAATCATCTGCCTTTATTGGTATTCAGGGGACGTACTGGAAAGATATTATCACTTTAGGCAAGCAATTACATCTAATTCTCTCTTGGCTACTTCTGGTAGCCCACTTTAGTGATGTTCAGAATCACAGAAAATCAAGTCATTGCTATTCTAACCTAAGCTTCTATTACACACCTGTCATATTAGATGCATAATTCATACTGGAAATATTTATGGTAATGTTATCTACTGAATGTAAAACAAACAAAAATAAGCTTCTTAGAGTTTTGTACCCATGGTTATCATAGGAGGGATAAAGCAAAATAATATATCAGGAAAAGTGCTAAGAGAGAAACCAGAAAAATTATATATGAAAATCATCCTTGAACCATGTTTCAGGAAGGTATTTTAAAAATGAAAAGAGTGGCATTGTGTAACGAGAAAGTGTATGGTTTTCTTTTCAACCAAAACCTTTCTATTCTGGTAACAGTTTACTAGTTTCTAATCTGAAATTAAAAAACAAATAAAATAGACTGCACACTGTTTTCAAAGCCCAAACCTATGCAGGTAATAAGCTAAGTTATGAATTAGTGTGGCATCTAGCAAATCTTAGTTCTATTCCCATAACCTAAAAAACATCAAAACACTGAATTACAAGATTAATATGGTTCTCTAAAAATGGATTAGATACTTCCCTGACCATTAGTGTGTTTTAGTTAAAATGTAAGGTCACATGTAGCCTCCTCAGGTGATTATCATATTTATCCTAAGAGCAGGCAAGAAAGACATTATTATTCCCATTTATAGTTAAGAAAACTTAAGTTCAGAGAGACCGTCAATAAGTGGAAAGATAACTGGATTTGAAGTAAGAAGATCTGGGTCTGAATCCAGACTCTGCCTCTTTCCAACTTAGTGATTATAGAAAATTCATAATCTTAAAATGATTGAGACAAAAATGGAAATCATTAGGCCTAAGGATAAATGAAGAAACTAGAAATGGGAATCTTTATCCAAGGAACTTTTTTGTACTAGACAACTTTGTTGCTCTACATCCATCTCAATTCTAAAATGAAAAGATAGGGGCGCCTGGGTGGCTCAGTTGTTAAGTGTCTGCCTTCGGCTCAGGTCATGATCCCAGGGGCCTGGGATCGAGCCCCGCATCAGGCTCCCTGCTCTGTGGGGAGCCTGCTTCTCCCTCTCCCACTGCCCCCGCTTTGTTCCCTCTCTCGCTGTCTCTCTCTCTGTCAAATAAGTAAATAAAAAAAATCTTAAAAAAAATAAATAGAATAAATAAAATAAAATGAAAAGACAGTTCCATAAAACTATGAAGTAACATTAAAAACATTTCTAAGGTATGTGAAAAACAGAATTTAAATACTATACATATATTACTTCATACTGTATATAAAATTTATGTTTATAGAAAAAGACAGAGGTATCTATTCCTATGAAGGAAGATTATTAAAGGGGCTCACTTTTAACTTTAGGTATTTCTGTATTATTTGAAATTTAATTTTATAGTGATATATACACATCCATATGTTACTTGTATGATTAAAAATAAAAGGAAAAAGTGGGCTAAGGAAAATAATTGCTATTAGGGTAGTGATATTTTCCCAGGACCCAAAGGCACATGCTTAACCAACTGAGCCACCGAGGCAGCCCTGCTATATTGTTTCTATAATAAAAAAATACTACACAGGAATTCATTTATTCATGCAACAGATGTTTACTGTCTACTATAAGCTGCGTTAATTACCATATAGTTATAATACTTAAGGTTAATTAAAAAGAAAAATTTTATTTCTATATTCAATAAACATGGTGAATGCCTATTGGGTAACCAGGCACATTTTAGAGAATGGGGATGGATATACTGAAGAACTACTAAGGGCTAAGGATAAAAGAAGAGATAGGAAGTAAACAAAAAGACAGTGTATAAGTACAACTGTAGAACTGTGCATAACAGAGGAATCAATAAACCAGGCTTTCAGGAGGTTTAATAGCCAGGAAAGGCTTCCTGAAGGAGGCACTACTTAAGCTGAGTCTTGAGCCATGTCATACAGTGTAGAAACTACCCATCCGTCCAATGAATTAGCACCTACCATATGTCAGATGTTCTAGGTACTAAGCACATAGTAATAAATCTTATTCACTAATGAGCAACTTTCTGCCCCTGTGAAGTTTACTACTTAGTGGGGGTAGACAATGATCAGATATACAAATAAACAAGATAATTCCGCACAGTGAAAAGTGACATGAAGAAAAAAGAACATGGTAATAGGGCTGAGACTGACAGAATTCCTTTTTTTTTTTTTTTAAAGATTTTATTTATTTGACAGAGAGAGACACAGCGAGAGAGGGAACACAAGCAGGGGGAGTGGGAGAGGGAGAAGCAGGCTTCCCAGCGGAGCCGGGAGCCCGATGCAGGGCTCGATCCCAGGACCCTGGGATCATGACCTGAGCTGAACGCAGACGCTTAATGACTGAGCCACCCAGGCGCCCCTGACAGAATTCCTTTAGATAGTGTTCAGACAGAGAAGGTCTGTAAGTTGATACCTGAGTGATGAGAAGGAGCCAATCAGATGAAAAACTGGAGGAAGAGTTCCATATGTGATATTAATTACAGTTTCTAGTAACCATATTTTTAAAGGTAAAGTGAGGGGTGCCTGGATGGCTCAGTTGGTTAAGTGTCTGCCTTTGGTTTCTGTCATGATCCCAGGGTCCTGGGATCAAATCCCAAATTGGGCTCCCTGCTCAGCAGGGAGTCTGCTTCTCCCTCTCCCTCTGCCCCTCCCCTCTGCTCGTGTTCTCTCTCTCTCTCTCAAATAAATAAATAAAATCTTAAAAAAAAAGGTAAAAGGACACAGGTAAAATTAAATTTTTTTTAAAGAGAGAGAGAGAGAGCACACACACACACACACACACACAAGGGCCGGTGGGAGGGGCAGAGGGAGAGGGAGAGAGAGAATCCTAAGCAGGCTCCACGCCCAGCATGGAGCCCAATGTGGAGCTCAATCTCATGACCCCAAGATCATGATCTGAGCTGAAATCAAGTTGGATGCTTAACCAACTGAGCCACCAGAAGCCCCTAAAATTAATTTAATATTTTATTTAATCTAATATATCTAAAATGTTATTTTAATAATATAAAATTATTGGGAGCTTTTATATTTTTTTTCATGTCTTCAAAATCCATTTTGTATTTTACAGTACATCTCAGTTTTGCCTAGGAACATGTCAAGTGCTCAACAGTTGTATGTATCTAGTAGCTCCTAGTAACTACCTTATTAAATAGTACAGTGCTAGGAAGGGGGATGAGATGGAGGGGTAAAGACTTAAGTGGTGGGCGCCTGGGTGGCTCAGTTGGTTAAGCGACTGCCTTCGGCTCAGGTCATGATCCCAGGGTCCTGGGATCGAGTCCCACATTGGGCTCCCGGCTCAGTGGGAAGCCTGCTTCTCCCTCTCCCACTCCCCCTGCTTGTGTTCCTGCTCTCACTGTCTCTGTCTCTGTCAAATAAATAAATAAAATCTTTAAAAAAAAAAAAGACTGTAAGTGGTGTACTAATCAGGAGGCTGTTGTAGTAGCCTAGTGAGAAATGATGAGGACTAAAATTGAGTGGAAGTACAAGGTACAGGGAGGTCAGGCAAAAAAAGAAAAATAGAAACTAATACTGGCAGGAATTGGTGAATTGTGAGATGAGATAAAGGGTAGAGTCAAGGACAACTCATAGTTTAACCTGGGTGACTGGGCAGCACAGGGCCATGAACCAGTAAGAAAGAAAACAACATGCGCCTGAAGAAGGCTAAGGGGAAAAAAAAAAAAAAAGAGTTTAAATTTGAATATGCTGACTTTAAGGTACCTAGGAGACACTGAGATGGAAAATGCTCAGGAAACAGACATAGAAATAAGAAGCTTAAGATACGGATTTGGGAGTCACATATATGTAAGACGGGTTGAGCCCATTTTGGAACCACCAAAATAATACAAGTGCCTTCTATGAAAAGGGTAAGGAGACAATCAGAAATAGAAGTCTTCCATTTACACTGCATTTGACTAAATTTTGTTGAATTTATCCTGTTTTTCTTTACACCAAAGATCCAAAGAAATGAGAGCTCTCTCAAATGTTACCGTTTCTCCTTATCGCTTTCAAAATATAAATTCTAATGTTTGTATAGACTTCAAGGTTTTAAAATATATACAAGGTTTACATTATTATACAAAGTTATTGTGGCTATAGGAATAGAGACAGTGAGGACAGGCAGACTACTGTTTTGAGATGTAAGAGTGAGAAAAGAAGGGGCGCCTGGGTGGCTCAGTCATTGAGTCTGCCTTCGGCTCAGGTCATGATCCCGGGGTCCTGGGATCGAGCCCCACACTGGGCTCCTTGCTCAGCAGGAACCCTGTTTCTCCCTCTCTTTCACTTGTGTTCCCTCTCTTGCTGTGTCTCCCTCTGTCAAATAAATAAATAAAATTTAAAAAAAAAAAAAGGAGAAAAGAAAAGAGACTATTCCAGGGAAGTCTTTTTAGGGTAAGAGACTCTTGAGTGTATGTACACAGGCTGAAGGAAAGGAGTTAGTAATAATGAAGAGACTGAAGACCTAGAAAAGAAAAAGAATGACTGCTAAAGCAAGATCCTGAAAGAGACAGAAAGAAATGAGTTCAGAGCCCTTAGGAGGGAAAAGTTACCTAAGACTGGGAAAAATATGTAGTGAGAATGGATTTGGATTAAATAAGTATGTAGGGAGAAGGTGGGTGAAGGGAAATGACTCCTGATAGGCTCAATTTTCTCAAGTTAGTAGGAAACATGGTGGTCTATAAAGGTAAAAAGGGTAAAACTGAATTGAAGGCTTGAGAAAAGCAGTAAGAGTTATCATAAACCTTTTTTTCAAAGTTAACATTTCTGAGATAAATAATAATAAAAGCAAAGGACAAAACACTTGTAAGTATAGAAAAGGCAATCTCCCCTTCCTATGGTATTCTTTTCATAAAACTTTTTGTTTGTGCTTGTATTTTTATTATTATGTACACATCTCTTTTCTCTTTCCTGGAAGACTGTACCCTAGCTGGCATTTAAAAAGGAATTTAACTTTACACTAGAGTGAATCGTGTGTATGTGCACGCACCTATTTGTCTTTTCCATTAAACTATAATTAATGTCTTTTAGGAAATGTATCATGTCAGCATTTTTCCAGGGCCTACGCACTACACTCCATGTGATAAGAACAATCAATATCTGCCAAATTAAACTGAGGGCAATGGCTGTGTTTTACTCATTTTTTTATTTTCTGCACAACACCTTACCTTCCAACAGATTTGGGGAAGGTAACATGATTTCTGGGCATACTTCATATACAATGAGTCCCTGAAAACAACTTGTAAAAAGATGAATATGGGGCACCTAGGTGGCTCAGTCCATTAGGCATCTGACTCAATTTCAGCTCAGGTCATGATCTCGGGGTTGTGGGATTAAGCCTGGTGACAGGCTCCACACTGGGTGTGGAGCCCGCTTAGGATTCTCTCTCTCCTTTTCCCTCTGCTCCTGCCCCGCTAAAAAAGAAAAGAAATGCTGAACATGAAAAAGTCAAATAACAGACATACATGTTTCTAAGGAATTTGTTTCCTAAGAGCTAAAAAATAAAGAAAATAAAACTCCTTATGTCTTCCTTGTCCTTTAAACACAATCTTTTTTTTTTTTTTTAGATTTATTTATTTATCTGAGATGAGAGAGTGTGAGTGAGCAAGGAGTGGGGTAAAGGGAAAGGGAAAGGAAGAGAATCTCAAGCAGACTCCCCGCTGAGCAGGGAGCCCCGTACGGGGCTTAATTTCACGACCCTGAGATCATGACCTGAGCCAAAACCAAGAGTTGGACACTCAACTAACTGAACCACCCAGACACCCCTAGACACAATCTTTATTTTTTTTTTTTTGCTATGAGTTTTTTTTTTATTATGTTCAATTAGCCAGCATATAATACACCATTAGTTTTTTGTTGTTGTTGTTTTTGTTCTAAAGATTTTATTTATTTATTTGACAGAGACAGTGAGAGAGGGAACACAAGCAGGGGGAATGTGAGAGGGAGAAGCAGGCCTCCCGTCGAGCAGAGAGCCCAACACGGGGCTTGATCCCAGGACCCTGGGATCATGACCTGAGGCGAAGGCAGATGCTTAACGAATGAGCCACCCAGCCGCCCCCATCATTAGTTTTTGATGTAGTGTTCAACGATTCATTAGTTGCCTATAACACCCAGTGCTCATCACCACACGTACCCTCCTTAATACCCATCACCTGGTTACCCCATTCCCCCACCACCCTCTCTTCTGTAACCCTCAGTTTGGTTCCCGGAGTCCAGAGTCTCTCATAGTTTGTCTCCCTCTCTGATTTCCCTCTCATCCCCTGTGGTCCTCTGTGCTATTCCTTATGTTCCACATATGAGTGAAACCATATGATAACTGTCTTTCTCTGCTTGACTTATTTCCCTTAGCATAATCCTCTCCAGCTCCACCATGTTGATGCAAATGGTGGGTATTCATCCTTTCTGATGGCTGAGTAATATTCCATTGAATATATGAACCACATCTTCTTTATCCATTCATCTGTTGAAGGACATCTTGGCTCCTTCCACAGTTTGGCTATGGTGGACATTGCTGCTATGAACACTGGGGTGCATGTGCCCCTTCTTTCCACTACGTCTGTATCTTTGGGGTAAATACCTAATAGGGCAATTGCTGAATTGTAGAGTAGCTCTATTTTTAACATCTTGAGGAACCTCCATACTGTTTTCCAGAGTGGCCGCACCAGCTTGCATTCCCACCAACAGTGTAAGAGGGTTCCCCTTTCTCCACATCCTCGCCAACACTTGCTGTTTCCTGCCTTGTTAATTTTTGCCATTCTAACTGGTGTAATGTGGTATCTCATTGTGGTTTTGATTTGTATTTCCCTGATGGCTAGTGATGTTGAACATTTTTTCATGTAGACATAATCTTTAATGATAATATTCCTAATATCTTACAAATATTCTTTGTTTTTACTGTTTACAACAGAACACAGGTAATGTCTTCAAACTGAATGAGTGATGGCACTGATGCTTAAAAATTGCTGCTTTCTGTATGCCTAATGATTTCCATCTTTGTTTTAATTATATTAAAATTTCTTCATGATAATGATATGTACTACCAAAATTCCCACTTATTTTGATAAGAATAGACAGAATATAATAAAATACTTAAATAACCACACAAATGCACTGGTATCTGTGACTAAGAAAATGATGCTGCCAAGGCTGCTAGTTGGCAGCTAGTGCTACCATGTAAAAGCAGGAATTGTTCTGAATCCAAAGGATAATTAAGGGTGGGGTGTGTGTGTGTGTGTGTGTGTGTCTCCGAAGTTTCATAACATAATACCCAAAATGTCCAGATTTCAATTGAAAATCACTAGTCATATCAGGAAACAGGAAGATCTCAAACTGAATGAAAAAGATGCCAAAACTGAGATGACAGAGATAGTGGAATTATTTGACAAAGATTTTAAATCAGCCATGATAAAAATGCTTTAATGAGCAATTATAAAATGCTTCTAACAAAAAATAGAAAACCTCAGCAAAGAAATAAAAGGCCTAAATGATCTAACATTTGTGTCATCAGAGTCCAGAAGGAGAGAAGAGGGGTGAGGTGGAAAAAGTACCTGAAGAAACAATAGTGGAAAACTCCCCAAATTTGGTAACAGACATAAACCTACAGATTCAAGAAGTTGAGCAAAGCTCAATTAGAATAAACGTAAAGAAACCACGCCAAACACATGATAATTAAACTTCTGAAAACTAAAGACAAAGATAACCATCTTCAAAGTAGCCAAGAAAAACCTGACAGGTTAACTATCAGGGTTAAAACAGTATGAGTAATAGCAGATTTCTCATCAGAAATCTTTTAGAGGCTAAAAGGAAAAAACACAAAATTTATTGAGAGCTAAAAAATGAACTATATACCTAGAATCTTATACTCAATGAAAATATCCCTCAAGAAATGAAGGGGAAATCAAGACATTCTCAGATAAATGGAAGCCAAGGATTTGTTAGAAGATCTACTCTAAAAGAGTTGCTGAATTCTGTAAACAGAAAGAAAATAATACAGGAAAAAAACCTTAGAACTTCAAGAAAGAACCCAATCAATAAGCAAAAATATAGATGAATAAAATAGGCTTTGCTTTTCCTCTTGAGTTTTCCAAATTATGCTTGACAGCTAAAGCAAAAATTATAATACTGACAGATATGGTTCTAACTGTATGTAGAAGAAATATTTAAGACCCATACATTATAAATGGGGGAGGGTAAAGAGATATAAAGGGAGGTAAAGATTCCATAAGTCCCTCAAACTGGTTAAACGACAACACTGGGACACTGCAATAACTTATGTACATACAATGTAATACTTAGAACAACCATTAAAAAAACTATACAAAGAGATACACTAAAAAAATCCTACAGATAAATCAAAATATAACTTTAAAACTGTTCAAGTAAAAACAGAGAAATAAAAAGCAGAGACAGCAGAAAACCAAAAAAGAAAATGCCGTATTTTAAGTTCTAAAATTAAACTGGATGTCAATGGTGTAAATATACCAATTAAAAGAGACTGGCTGAGTGGATTAAAAACTATGACCCAATTATATTCTGTCTACAAGAAACTCACCTCAAATATAATGATATAGGTAAGTTGAAAGTAAAAAGGTGGAAAATATATATATATATTATAAACAATCAAAGGAAAGCATGGTGGCTATATTATTATCAAATAGATTTCAGAGCAAAGAAGATTCCTGGAGACAGAGAGGGGTATTATATAATGGTAACAGTCAATCCACCAAGAAGATGTAACAATTCTAATTGTATCTACATCAAACAACAAGAGTAGCAGAAATGGATAGAACTGAAAGAAAAAATAGATAAATCCAAAATTATAGTTAGAGATGTTAACTCTCCTTCTCAACAACTGATACAACAAAAAGAGAAGAGAAAGAGATAGAAAATAAGTAAGGATAGAGAATTCAACATCACTGACCAACAGGATCTAATAAACACTCTACCCAACAATACACATTGTTTTCAAGTGTCCACTGAACATATACATAGATAGGCTATAAAAATCAGTAACAGAAAAACCTCTAAACACAGGGAAACTAAATGACACACTACTAGACAATTCATGGATCAAAGAGGAAGTCTCGAGGAAAATTTAAAAATACACTGAACTAAACAGAAATGAAAATACAACATATCGAAATTTGTGAGACACAGCTAAAGCAGTGCTGAGAGGGAAATGCGTACCCTTATCTGTATATTAGACATACAAATGCATACATTAGAAAAGACAAAAAATCTCAAATCAATAATCTAAACTCCTACCTCAAGAACCTAGAAAAAGAAAAAATCCAAAGCAAACAGAAGGAATAATAAAGAACAGAAATCAGTGAAATTGAAAAGGAAAATAAAGAAAAATCAATGAAACAAGGAGCTGGTTCTTTGAAAAGATTAACAGCATTGACAAAACTCTAGTACAACTGAGAAGAAAAGGAAGACACAAATTACCAATATTAGGAATGAAACAGGGGCTATCACCACCAACTCTGAAGACATCAGAAGGATAATAAGGGAATATGATAACTCTACACTCATAAATTTTGACAACTTAGATGAAATGGAATAAATTCCTAAAAAAGAAACACAGACTATTATAACTCACCCAATATAAAATGATAATCTGAATACTCTATAACTATTAAGAAAATTGAATTTGTAATTTAACAACTACCCCAAAATAAGTCTCTAGGCCCAGATGGAAAATCCTACCAACTTTTCAAAGAAAAAATCTTCCACAAATCAAAAAAGAGAAAACTTCCCAATTCATTTTAGGAAATTAGCTTTATACCTATACCAAAACAAAAAACAGCCCCCCCCCCAAAAAAAAGTACAGGCAAATATCCCTCATAAATACAGACATAAAAATCCTTAACAATATAATAGCAAATAGAATTCTGCAATACAGAAGAGGAATGAACACCAGGGGGGTTTATTCCACAGACACAAGGCTGATTCAGTATTCAAAAGTCAATAATGGAATTCACCATATTAATGGGCTATAGCTTAGAAGAAAAATCACAGGGTCATATCAAAAGATCTAGAGAAATAGAAATAGAGGGGAAACTTCTTCAACTTAATAGAGCTTCAACAAAAACACTATAGCATTAGCTGAGGAACTTTTGTTTATTATGGTGAAAAACTGAATGCTTTCCTCCTAAGACGGGAAACAAGGCAAGAATATCTGGTCTCACCATTCTTACTCAACATAGTACTATAGAAGCTGAAGCCAGAGCATTAAGGTGAAAAAAGAAAACAAAAGGAAGTAAAAGGCATAGAAATTAGAAAGGAAGAGATAAAACTGTCCCTATTTGTAGATGACATGATTGTCTATGTAGATAATCACAAGAAACAAACAAACAAAAAAACCCTTTTAGAATGAGTGAGTTCAACATGATCACAGGATATAAGATAATTATACAAAAATCAACTATACTTCTATGCACTAGCAATGAATACATGGACACCAAAATTTAACAGTAGAATCTCATCCTTTACAATCACTCAAAAAATACATATATCAAAGACTTGTACACTGAAAAATACAAAATAATGATGAAAGAAATGAAAGAAGATTTAAATAAACGTAGAGAGATATTCAAACACTAGAAGACTGAACAGAGTAAAGATATCATTTCTCCATAAACTGATATATAGGTTTAACATAATTCTTATAACACTGTAGGCAAGACTTTTTGCAGATACAGACCATGCTATTCTAAAATTTATAGAGAAAGACAAAAGAATTAGAACAGCTAAAACAATTTTGAAAAAGAAAAATAAAGTAGGAGGAATCAGTCTACCCAATTTCAAGACTATTATATAGCTACACTAATCAAAACTGTGTGGAGGTACATCAGCATCATGGCAGTGATTGCCTTTTTCTCTCCCCTTTGACTTAAAACTAAGTGGACATCCATAACTGAAAAAAGGCACCTCTGCACAGGATACCAGCACACCTGAGAGATCCATCCATCAGTGTATCTGAAATTGGGCTTATTACACCATGGAGAAGGCAGTGGAATAGGGAAATGGCAGTGGAGCAGACAGCAGCAGAGAAGGCACTGGTTGTTCCGGCAGTGGGCTAGCACAACCTTTTTGGCAGAGGAGGTGGAAGGTAAAGGCAATGAGGAGGGGTCTACCTGGTCACTCATGTTGCAGCTAGAGGAACCAGCCGCTCTCTCTGATAAAAGACAGCAGTGGCTGTGTGTGGGGAGAGAGGGAATAGAAAGAAAGAAAAGTAGACAGATGAAGAGAACAGAAGGAAAGTTTCTTCTCCATGCCCCAGAAGGCAAGAGGACTACCCACAAAACACTGTGACAGCACTCCATCCCCGCCCCCCCCACACCCGCCGCCCACCTGAGGATACTCTTACCAGGTCATGGGCACACCCTAAGACTCAACTGCTATATATACCTCTCCCCCTACGCTTGTTGTTTTTAATGTGCATGAGCCCAACCTTAGCTGCAAGTCAGCTCCATTAGGAAAAACAAAAATTTCTGTTAGGGTCCTAATTACCAACCTGTTGAACTGTTAAAATCAAAGTAAATAAAGTAAACAAAACCTTCCTTAAGTAAGAAATAAAGAGAGGTGTTTGCTACTTCAAATGTGGCAGCAGAAGCACTTTTCATCAAACACCATGAAAAATCATGGTAAAATGGTATCACAGAAAACGTCAATTTTGCAGCAGCTGAACCCAAAGATACGGAATAGTGCAATCTAACTGTAACTTAAAATAGCTGTAATGAAGAAATTCAATGAGCTTTAAGAAAACTCAGAAAGAGGGGCGCCTGGGTGGCTCGGTCGGTTAAGCGTCTGCCTTCTGCCTTCGGATCAGGTCATGATCCCAGGGTCCTGGGATGGAGCCACTGCATCGGGCTCCCTGCTCAGCGGGGAGCCTGCTTCTTCCTCTCCCTCTGCTGCCCCCCTGCTTGTGCTCTCTCCCCGTCAAATAAATAAATAAAAAACACCTTAAAAAAAAAAAAAAAAGAATAAAGTATTCTTAAAAAAAAAAAACTCAGAAAGATAATACAATGATCTCAGGAATAAAATTAATGAACAGAAGGAGTACTTTACCAAAAAGACTAAAATTCTAAAAAGAGAACTAAACAAATTCTGGATCTGAAGAGCACAATAAATGAAATGAAGAATTCACTGGAAATAGATCATATGGGAAAAGAGAATTAGCAAGCCTGACAACAGAAATATAGAAATAACTCAGGTGGAAGAGGAAAGAAAACAAAAATTTTTTAAAAGTGAAGAAACTGTATGACAACTATCTGAATCCACCAGAAAAGCTAACATAAGAATAATGGGTATCCCAGAAGGAGAAAAGAGGGAGAAGGGAGCAGAGAATACATTTAAAAAATAATAGCTGTTAATAATAAAAAACCAACATAATATTCCTCATTTAAAGAATAAAGGAGAAAAATCTCTATCAATGGATGCAAAAAAAAGTAGTTGATAAAACTCAATGACAGTTTGTGATTAAAAACCTCTTTTCAGGGGCACCTGGGTGGCTCAGTCGTTAAGCATCTGCCATCGGCTCAGGTCATGATTCCATGGTACTGGGATCGAGTCCCACATCGGGCTCCCTGCTCGGTGGGAAACCTGCTTCTCCCTCTCCCACTCCCCCTGCTTGTGTTCCTGCTCTTGCTATCTCTCTCCCTGTCAAATAAATAAATAAAATCTTAAAAAAAAAAAATCTCTTTTCAAAGGGAAAAATAGAAGGGAACACCATTATTCTGATGAGGGTACCAAAAAATCTCTAGTAAACTTTATAGTATTGGTGACCTATTAAAGATTTTCCCCTTGAGACTGTAAATGAAACAAGGATGCCTAATATTTTTATTTTCATTATTTTTTTTTAAAGGTTTTATTTATTTGACAGAGAGAGACACAGCGAGAGAGGGAACACAAGCAGAGGGAGAGGGAGAGGGAGAAGCAGGCTCCCCGCAGAGCAGGGAGCCCGACATGGGGCTCGATCCCAGGACCCTGGGATAATGACCTGAGCCGAAGGCAGACGCTTAACGACTGAGCCACCCAGGCGCCCCGTAATATTTTTATTTTTTAAGCAACATTTTACTGGAAGTCATACTTGGTGCAATAAATAAGAAAAATAAAATATCTGAAGATATGAGAAGACATAAAACGGTCTTTGCTGGCAACATGACTGTATATATACAAAATGTAAAATCTATACATTATCTATCAGAATTGATATATGAATTTATCAAGGTTACTGGATAGGTCAATATCCAAAACCAATTTTATTTTTATATTCCAGCAACCAATCAATAAAATAAAAACTTGGAAAGATTAAAAAATTAAAATAAAAACCAAAAAATAATAGCTGAGGACCTCCTAAACCCAGAGAAGGAACTGGATATAGAAGTCCTTGAAGCTAATACAACACTTATCATCTCAACACAAAAAGACTTTCTCCAAGCCTATTACATTAAAACTGTCAAAAGTCAGTGATAAAGAATTTTAAAGATAGCCAGGGAGAAAAAGACAGTAATTACAAAGTTATCTCCACCTGGTTATCAGCAGATTTCCCAGCAGAAACTATGGGCCAGGAGATCATGTAATGACATATTCAAAATATTGAAAGATAAAAATTGCCAGCCAGGAACACTACTCTATGTGGCAAAGTTATCCTTCAGATATGAAGGAGAAATAAAGGCTCACTCAGATAAACAAAAGCTGAGGTTGTTCACCACCACTAGACCTGCCTTATAAGAAATGTTGAAAGGAACTCTTGAAGCTGAAAGGAAAGTACACAAAATTAAGGTGACAGTCAAAATTATAATACTGTAACTCTTTTTTAGAACAGTATATTAAGCTCTTAACTATAGCATAATAACTACTATAACTTGGTAACAAAATCACAACATAAAAAGAGTTAACTTGTGATATTAAAAATATCAAAGGGGAAGAGTAAAAGGAAGAAACCTTTAAAGGTAAATGAAGATAAATTGCTATCAGCAGAGAGGACTATTTTATCTATGAGACGTTATATGCAAACCTCAAAGCAAAACTTTAGAGCAGAAACAGGAAACAAGGAGTGGACTGAGCAAATCACCATGGAAACAAAATAACCAGAAGGCAAAGATAAAATGGCAAAGGAAATCTTTACATATTAAGGGAGAAACTGACAACAGTACAGTAACTGTAGGGGACTTCAATACCCTGCTATCAGCAATAAATAGATTGGTTTAACTGAAATTAAACCACACTTCAGAACAAATGGACTTAACAGACATATACAGAACATGCAACCAACAGCAAAATACACATTCTTCGTTAAGTACACATAGACTCCAGGACAAATCATGATAGGCAACAAAACAAATCACAGCAAAAAAATTTTTTTTCCAAATCATAGCAAATTTAAGAAGACTGATATCATGCCAATTTTCTTCTCTGACCCCAATGGTATGAAACTAGAAATCAACAAGAAGTTAGTGGGAAGATCTACAAATATGTGGAAACTAAGTAACACACTTTAAACAACCATTGGGTCAAAAAACAAATCAAAAGGGAAATAAAAACTTATCTTAAATGAAAATGAAAACAACCTATCAGATATTGTAGGATAAAGCAAAAAGCAGTTTGGGGAGGAAAATTTATAACAATAAATGCATATTTTAAGAAATTAAAAAGAACTCAAATAAACAATCTGAAATTAACACCTCAAGGAACTAGAAGAAGAAGAGCAAATTAAGCCCAAAGTTAGTTCAAAGGAAGGGAATACTAAGAAGAGAAATAAATGAAATAAAAACCAGAAAAACAATAGAAAGGATCAATAAAACTAGAACATGGTTCTTCAAAAAATAAACAAAACAAAATTGACAAACCTTTAGCTTTACTAAGAAAAAAAAGAGAGGACTTAGATAAGTAAATCAGAAATGAAAGAGGAGACATTACAACTGGTACTATAAAAACACGGAATCTTATGAATCTATGAACAATTTTTATGCCAACAAATTACATAACCCAGAAGAAATGGATACATGTCTAGAAACATATAACTTGCTAAGACTGAATCAGGAAGAAATAGAAAATCTGAATAGACCAATAACAGGTAAACAGATTGAATGAGTAATCAAAAAACTCCCAACACAGACAACTCCAGGACAAGATAGCTTCACTGGAGAATTCTACCAAACATTCAAAGAGTTAACACCAATGCTCCTCAAACTTCCAATATATCCAGGAGGAGGAAACACTTCCACACTAATTCTATGAAGCCAGTGCTACCAAAACCAGATAAGGACACCACAAGAAAACTATAGACCAATGTCCTTGATGAAAAATAGATATAAAAATTCTCAACAAAATATTAGCAAACTGAATTCACAAACACATTAACAGGATTATACACCATGACTAAGTGGGATTTATTCCTGGGATGAAAGGATGGTTCCATATACACAAATCATTAATGTAATACACACATCAACAAATGAAAGATAAAAATCACACGATCATCTCAACAGATGGGAGAAAAAGCAAAATACAACATCCTTTCATGACAAAACATTTTTTTAATGTTTTATTTATTTATTTGTTGGGGGGAGGGGGGAAACGCACAAGCAGGGGGAGAAGTGGGAGAGGGAGAAGCAGACTCCCTGCTTAGCAAGGAGCCTGATGTGGGACTTGATCCCTGGGATTATGACCTGAGCTGAAGGCAGACGTTTAAGTGACTGAGCCACCCAGGCGTCCCTCATGACAAAAACTCTTAACAGACTGGGTATGGAAGGTAACATACTTCAACATAATAAGGGCCATATACACTAAACCTACAGCTATCAATGGAGAAAAACTGAAAGTGTTTCCCCTAAGATCAGGAACAAGGCAAAGATGCCCACTCAGACCACTCCTATTCAATATAGTACTCCAAGTCTTAGCTAGAGCAATTAGCAAGACAAAGAAATAAAAGGCATCCAAATCAGAAAGGAAGAAGTCATTATTTGCTGATGATATACAGAAAATCCCAAAGAATCAGTCAAAAAACTGTTGGAATTCATCAACAATTTCAGTAAAGAAGCAGTATACAAAATCAATATACAGAAATCAATTGCATTCTTTTACACTAATGATAAAGAATCTGAAAAAGAAACAAAGAAAACCAACCCATTCATGATAGCATCAAAACAATAAAATACTGATAAATTTAAGCAAGGAAGTGACAACAGACAGTAATATCATGCTATAATTATGTAATGTGATAAATACTACATCAGCAATCATATTACAATACATAAATGTATCAAAGTAACACGGTGTATGCCTTAAACTTACACAATGTCATACATCAAATTTATCCAATAAAAAAGCAATCAAGTTTAAAAAAAAAAAAAGACTGTATGGTGAGGGATAAATACATAGATCAAAAGAACAGAATAGAAAGCTCATGAATAGACCCACAGAAATATGCCCAACTAATTTTTGACAAAGGCACACAAGCAATTTAATACAGGAAAGATAGCCTTCTGAGCAAAAGGTGCTGGTGCAGTTAGACATCCATAGGCAAAAATATGAACCTCAATCTGTCACACACCTTATATAAAAATTTACTCAAAATGGATCCTGAATTTGAATATAAGACATAAAACTCTTAGGAAAAAAAAAACAACAACACAGAAAACCTACAGGATCTAAGGCTGGGCAAAGAGTTCTTGGACTTAAAACCGAAGGCATGATCCATAAAAGGAAAAACTGATAAACTTAATTTCCATAAAAATTAAAAAACTTTAGATTTGTGTAAGACTGTGTTAAGAGGATGAAAAAACAAGCTGCAGACTGGCAGAAAATATCTGCAAATATTATCCAGTGACTTGTACTCAAAATATACAAAGAACTCTTGAAATTCAACAATAACCCAATTAAAAAATAGTTGAGAGGTCTGAATACACCTTACCAAAGAAGATACACAGATGGCAAATAAGTATCTGAAAAGATGCTCAACAATCATACTGTCACTAGAAAATTACAAAGTAGAATAGCAATGAGATATCACTATGCACCTAGAGTGGCTAAAACCCCCCAAATATTGAGAAGGATGTGGAGCAACAAGAATTCTCATTCACTGCTGGTAAGAATGCGATATGGTACAGCCAGTTTGGGAGACAGTTTGGCAGTTTCTTACAAAGCTAAATATAGTCTTACCATAATTGTACTCCTACATCAAGTTGAAAAGTTATGACCACACAAAAACCAGCACAGGTTTACAGCAGATTTATTCATAATTATGAAAAACTGGAAGCAACCAAGAATCCCTTCAGGAGGTAAATGGATGAACAAAAGTGGTACATTCATACAATGGAACATTACTTAGCAATAAAAAGAAATGAGCTATCAAAACATGAAAAGAACCTTAAATAGAATCTTAAATATAAGACCCTTAAAAGGCCTATTGCTAAGTGAGAGGAATCAGTCTGAAAAGGCTAAACACATAAAAGAAACAGCGCAGGGGATCATAGGGGAAGGGAGGGAAAACAGAATGGAAAGAAATCAGAGAGGGAGGCAAACTATGAGAGACTCTTAACTATAGGAAACAAACTGAGGGTTGCTGGAAGGGACGTAGATAGGGGGATGGGGTAATTGGGTGATGGGCGTTAAGAAGGGTATGGGGTGTGATGAGCACTGGGTGTTATATGCAACTGATGAATTACTGAACTCTAACTCTGAAACTAATGATGTACTATATGTTGGCTAATTGAATTTAAATTTTAAAAAAAAGGCTACACACTGTATGGTTCCAACTACATGACATTTTGGAAAAGGCACATCTACAGAGATAGTAAAAAGATCAGTGGTTGCTCCAGGGGAGGAAAGAGGAAAGAGAGGGATGAATAGGTGAAGCACAGGAAATGTTTAGGATACTGAAACTATCCCATATGTTATAGTGGGTATGTGGTATTATGCATTTGTCAAAACCCGCAGAACTCTAAAACACACAAAAAATGAATCTTAATGTAAGCTACAGACTACTGTCAATAATAACTTACAATATTCGTTCATTAATTGTAACAAATATACCACACTAATGCAAAACGTTAATAATAGGGGAAACTATGAGAGTGAGGTGGGATGGAGTGGGGCGGGTATAGGGAACTCCAGGTATTATCTACTCAATTATTCTGCAAATCTAAAACTATACTAAAAACTCAAGTTCATTAATCACTAAAAATAAAAAAAAAGACAAGCTGAAGACTGGGAGAAAATACTTGTAAATATTATCCAACAAAGTGCTAGTATCTAAAATATATTTTAAAAACTCTAACAATTCAATAAAGAACCAAACAATCCAAATGAGCAAAAGACATGAAAGACATCTTACTGAAGAGGATATACAGAAGGCAAATAAGCATATGAAAAGATGTTCGACAGAATTAAAACCACAGTTAGATATCACTACATACGTATCAGAATGGCTAAAATTTTAAAAAGTGACATCATCAAAGGCTGGCAAGGATACGGAGAAACCAGACCACTCATACATTGCTGATAAGAATGTAAAATGGTACAACCACTGTGAAAATAGTTCGGCAGTTTTTATTAAAAAAACTAAACATGCAGCTACCACACTAACCAGCAATTGCACTCTTGGGGATTTATCGCAGAGATATGACAATTTATGTTCATCAAAAACCTGTATATGAATGTTTATAGCAGCTACCTTCGTAACAGTCTGAACTTGGAATACTACTTAGCAATAAAAAGGGACAAATTTGATTCATGCAACAACCTGGATCAATCTCCAGAGAATTAATGCTAAATGAAAAAAGTAGATCTCAAAAGGTTACAGAATTATATGATCGCATTTATATAACATTCTTGAAATAAGAATATTATTAAATGGAGAACATATTAATGATTGGCAGGGGCTAGGGAGAAAGTGTGGGCAGGAAGGAAGACAGTATGATATAAAAAGGTAACATGAGGGATCCTTATGGTGATGGAAACCTTCTGTACTAGACTGTACCAACGGCAATATCCTGGCTGTGATATTGTACTATACTTGTGTAATATGTTACCATTAGAGAACCTTTGAAGGGTATATGGGATCTCCATTATTTCTAACAACTACATGAGAATCTACAATTATCTCAAAATAAAAAGTTTAATTAAAAAAAATAAAACTTGGCTGTTCCTCAAAACCCTGAGTTAACCAATCCCTTTTCTGAACCACCTCAGCATGTTACTCAGTACTGATAATACAGTATTACTACATTTTTATGTTCTATTTTGTTCTCCCTTATTAAACTGGGAGCTCCAAGAGAATGTCTTAAAGGCAAGATATGTTGTGTTCATCTATACATTCCTAGCATCAAACACACACTAACACTCTCTAGGTGTTTTGTAAATGTTTATTGAATAAAACAGATGTGACAGAAGTAATCAAGAAGGCAACTCAATTACTAAATTGTATTCATATTCAATTTACTATTCGTAAAGTTTTTTTAAAAAGGATTTTATTTATTTATTTGAGAGAGAGCAAACACAAGTAGGGGGAGCAGCAGAGGAGAGGGAGAAGCAGGGTCCCCGTTGAGCAGGGAGCCTGATGTAGGGCTCGATCCCAGGACCCTGCAATCATGATCTGAGCTGAAGGCAGATGCTTACCCGACTGAGCCACCCAGGCGCCCCTGTAAAATTCTTATTTACAAGCTCATCAATAATAAAATTATCTCTTCAGTGATTATTAAAGATTGCTTGCTGCCTTTCCCAACTCCTTTAGTAATACCACCAGATAACAATAATTTGGGGTGGATAAAAGTATGTGTTTCATGGAGTATTACTCAGCCATCAAAAAGAACAAAATCTTGCCATTTGCAATGACATGGATAGAACTAGAGGGTATTATGCTAAGCAAAATAAGTCAGTCAGAGAAAGACAAATACCATATTATTTTACTCAGATGTGGAATTTAAGAAACAAAACAGATGAACATAGGGGAAGGGAAGGAAAAATAAAAGAAGATGAAAACAGAAAGGGAGACAAACCCTTATAAGAGACTCTTAACTACAGGAAACAAACTGAAGGTTGCTACAGGGGAGGTGGGGGGGGATGGGGTAACTGGGTGATGGGCATTAAAGAGGGCTCTTGGAGTAATGAGCACTGGGTATTGTATGCAACTGATGAATCACTAAATTCTACCTCTGAAACTAATAATACAGTAAATATTAATTAAATTGAATTTTAAAAAAATTTTTAGTTATGTGTTTCTGCCTTTTCTCCTGCAAAGAGACACAGTTTCATTTAACTAAATGGAATGCTATCTACCATAATCACTTTACAAAGAAATAGAAGGATCCTATAAACTTTTGACAATATCTCAGGTGCTTATTTTCTGAAGTTGTAAGAAAGCTTAAGGTAGTACATTCATATGGGTAGGAACTTTTTTCTTAATTGAACTGAAAAAAAAAATTAAGTCATAAACACAAGCTAAAATTATAGTCAATTAAAAATGGAAATAAGATTGGATAAGATTTCAGCAGCCATAATAGATGGGTACAATAATTAGAGCTGAACAAAAAAATAAATATGGATCACAAAAATGTAATCTAGAAATGTAAAAAAATAATAACAATATATATTCCACATTATGACTAATTAACAGATCTAAAAAGAAGTAAGGATATATATAATAGGAGGCAATGCATAGAGAGGGAATGCCAAAATCTTTTCCAACATTTTTCACACAACTTGCCAACATTCTATACTAGTTTAACATATCAGATCTAAAAATGCCATCTGAAACAATTCTTAGTCTCAGAGTGAAACAGTCCAAGACTGTAATGCCTTTTTATAGAAACCTTCATTTGATACCTTTTTCAAATTAGATGTTAGGAGTAAAATCTGTATTATTTCAAACTTTACCAGTACTTCTGAAACATCTATTCAAATATTTAATTTAGGAACCATCTCATCAATCGGAGTCATCAATACACTTTGAGATTTAATTAAAGACAAAAAGTTTAAATAGTCTCTAATGACTTGAAGCAGAATAAAAGCGGATGGGGAAAACATAAAATCTTTTTGTCAGTAAAGAACTCTTGGTACTTCTTTCTTGAGTGTTTTTTTGTTGTTCAGACTACCATTAGAGTAACACTTTTAGTCTGTCTCTGCCCTGCATTCTCATTTCTCCCTAAGGCACTTTACACCTATTTCCTTAGAACCTTCTTATGAAGTGGGGACTGTTATTATCAGGTAACATGTTCAAGGTGCTATAATTTAAAGCCCATGCTCTCATTCAAAATGTTCTATGCTTCCCTACCATTCATTGCTTGGCTGTCCAAGATCTTACAAATAGTACAGTAGGAGGAAGCAGTACCCAAACTCAGTAGTTTCCATATTTGCTCAACACCACATCCATTTGAAATCTCTATTCTTTACATTCCACAATTTACTTACGTGTGGTCAGTAGGAGCATCATGAGGCACATGTAAAAAGGCAAACTTCTGGGTCATCACCCTATTGCTACTGAATCAGACTGAAGGTGGGCCCAAGAATTAAGTGTTTTTAAGTAATAATCCATGGTGATTCATATACATACCAAAGCTTGAGAATCATAGCATCACATCTTGCACCTTGTTGGAAAATATAACTTTTTAGAGTGTAAAAAGGAATGGATTCAGAGACTGAGAATTCTTGTTTTGCTACCTACTGCCATGTGACCTGGGGCAGGCAATTTAACCTTCCTGACTTAAAAATCAATCAATCAGTTTACTTTCTTACAAGGTTGATATCAGATTCTAAATGAAATCATGAGTGCCAAGAAGCTACATACTGGCAAATAGCTCTGTTAGAGTAACAGAATATAAGAGGCCAAAAAAGAGCTTTAGAAACATAGTCAAGGCCAACACCTTTTTAATTTTTTAAATGAAAATAACTGTTTTCCTGTTCATAAAATATTGCACATTCACCATAAGAATTTCATAAAAAGGCAAATAAAGTGAGAGCACTGGACAATCATATTATTTATAAATGCTGATATACTTTTATTCATGCTTTTAAAATTTTTAATATTCTTACTTTCTTTTCATTTTCTTACATAACAGTAATGGTCTGAAGAATCTTAAATAATAGTGATGATGGCAGATACCCTATGTTAGTCCAGATTTTAATGAGAATGTCTCTAATATTTCACCTTTAGTCATGATAGGTGTGTGTGTGTGTATAAAAATATAGTACTTGCTGTATTTAAGATGTAACCTTACATATATATATATATTTTTTTTAATTAGTCAATGTCTCTGGCATTTAGTGAGATGATCACATGGCTTTTCTCCTCCAGTACAGTGATATGGTAAAATATCCCTAAAATATCTTAGTCATAGTATATTACACTTTTAACATTCTGGTGGGTTCTAGGTCCTAATGTTTTATTAGGAATTTTTCTGGTATGTTCATATGTAAAACTGGGTCATAGTTTTACTGAGGAATATCTTTCTCTGAATTATGCTGTTTTTTAAAAGATTTTATTTATTTATTTATTTGACAGAAAGAGAGAGAGAGCACAAGCAGGGGGAACAGCAGACAGAGGGAGAGGGAGAAGCAGGCTCCCTGCTGAGCAGGGATCCCGATGCGGGGCTCGATCCCAGGACCCTGGGATCATGACCTGAGCCGAAGGCAGACACTTAATGATTGAACCACCCATGCGCCCCTATGCTGGTTTTTAAAAGAGAAAAAAGATACTTTCTTTAAGTTCTGAAACAGTTTTAAATGGCACAAACTATCTGTTCCTTGAAGGTTTGAAGGTTTCACTTGTGAAAACATTTTGCCCTGACACTTCAATGAGAACCAAAAGAATAAGGAAAACTGTCCTTAATTTATAATTTAGATTTTATATGTTTTCCTGCATTTATTTTGCTAATTTACAATTTCATAAAAATAAATTGCCCATTTTATCAAGATACCTACTCATAATTATTTTGAATTCTTCCATGTCTGTAGTTAAAACCCCTTTCCTAATATTTTGCTGGAGAGGTTTTTCACACTTTCATTACAGATCACGGAAAGGATACCAATAACCAATTACCATCAGTTATAATATACTTACACAATTTAATTCTCATAATAAATTTATGAGGTAGGAATTATTATCTCAATTTTACTAACCTCTAACTCAAAGAAGTTGAGTTACTTTCTCAGGGTGACATAATTAGTAAGGGGCTAAGTTAACCTAGTCTTAGTGTATCTAGCTCCAAAGCCCATGTTCTCTCAGACAAAACAGTGCCTTTCACTAAGATGGTACTTTTGAAATCCTTACTGGCAGAGGACTTGATTAAATTGAACAGAGTTGGATGTATCTCTCAAGGTGGTTTAACTTTCTCCACTTTCTGCAACAGAAAGTTTAAGGAAAGATTTTTAAAAACTGATTTCAAATATCAGTTGAAATCATTTTTTTTCATTCTTGAGGAAGGAAATATACTTAGTCATACAGATCTTCCTCGATGTATGATGGGGTTACAACCCAATAAACCCATGGTAAGCTGAAAACATCATGAGTCGAAAATGAATTCAATACACCTAGTCTACTGTGCTCAGAACATTTACATTAGCCTACAGTTGGGCAAAATCATCTAACACAAAGCCTATTTTATAACACAATGCTGGATATCTCATGTAACTGAACACTACACTGAAAGTGACAACCAGAACGATTCTAAGTGTGTTGGCCAATTTACCCTTGTGATTGCGTGATCAGTCGGAGCTGTAGCTGCTGCTACTGCCCAGCATCATCAGAGTATCTTACTGCAGATCGCTAGCCTGGGAAAAGATCAAAATTCAGAACGTGAAGTATGGTTTCTATGAATGAGGATCGCTTTTCACATCATTAAGTTGAACCACGGTAAGTCATGGACTGTTCGTGTATTCATAACTGAGAAGGAAGAGGAAGATAATACAACAGATCCTAGACTTTCAGTTCATCTTTCCTCAGGAATTCAGTCTTTTCTACACCAGCTATGAAATTGGGTAGGCTTTAGTATTCCACTTTGGTGAATGCTCATTTTCTTTAAGGAGAGTAGGGATAAAATAGTTGCAAGCAGTACAATTCTGCCTTTAAAAGAAATTATGCCCAAGGTTATTATTCAGAAGCAACCAGAAAATATTTACAGGCAGCCCCTGAGAATCCCACGATAGGAAACAAAGAAATGCAACACATCCATGTGATATTTAAATAGTAGGTAGATGCTTTATTTTCCCTGCTACTAAAAAGTAGCAGCACTATTTTTTTTAATATGTGAAGAAAATACTGCTTTTAATGTAAGAAAAATTCCTTTAAAAATTTCCAAGAAAACCCTATCTTAATACTCCATTCAAAGTACCAATGAAACGAAGTATTAGCTCACTAGTCTTTATTTTCATATTTTGTTCACTACATTCTAAGAAGCATGATGGCGACATTCCTTGTTTATTAACCATATATATTAAGAAAATAGTCAGTGAGCTTTAACAAATACCTAATTACCTCAGGTATTGCTTAAGAAGTGAATTTTAAGACCCTAACAAAGAATACAACTCTAAGTAAATTATTCATGTCAAACCATTTTCCCTCACTCAAAACAACTAATATGTTAGTGCTTGCTTCCCTCTAATTTAAGAATGACTTTCAATTTTCTAGAGAAATTATTTACATATTTGGGCTGACTCCACATTGCTCCTACTAATAAAAGCCTGTGGCTGTTAATGTGAATTAGCCAGTTCCTGGCAACATCTTTGGCTTTCCATGAGTGTGGTCATTTGGACCAAAGGATCAAAAATGAGCCTACCCTCTTAACAAAACTGTTTGCATTATTCTCCCTCAAAGTACCTTTGTGCGTTCTCAAACATAAATTTATTTGGCACATGTAGGAATAGCACACTGCTCTATCTGATCTTTCTGCCTTTGTTTACCACGAGTTTTAACATTTAACCTTTGGGAAGAGCTCAGAGCATTCTGTAATCTTAGAAGGCAGTATGGTAGAATAAAAAATAACCACAAGACCTGGGTATGAATCCTAGCTTTGCCACCTAATAGCTACTTGGTTTTGGAGCTACACTGTTTGTATTCATATTCATCACGTATGACTTTGGCAAGTAACTTAACCTCTCTGTTTTCAATTTCCTCACCAGTAAAATGATGATCAAGTGCTCACCTCTGACAAAGACTCTCTCCTTAACCTAACTCCAGTGCTCTCTAGGCCTCAAACTTGGTGTCTATCCTTGTCAAGTCTACGTCACCCAGCTGTAGCAAGAATCTTACTAAGTCACTCTAGATACCAAATTCTTTATCCTCCACTCTTCATCTAATCATTTTGGTCTTCCTTTAGCAAGAATCCTGTCCAGTCAGTTTAACCAGAATCCTCCCTCACCCCTGATGTTGCCTTTTAGTAATTTTTCATCCACCGACCCCTACCCTTCTCCTTGGCTATAAATCCTCATTTGTTTGTTCCTATACTCAGAATTGAGCCTAGTTCTCTACTGAGATCTCTTTTCCTCTACTTCAGTAGTTCCTAAATAAAATGTGCTTTTGCCACTTTAATTACTGTCCAGCTCTGATTCTAATTCTCATAGGGCTGCTGTGAAGATTAAATGAGTCAATACATGTTAAATGCTTAAAAGAATGTTTGACCCATAGAAATGTTCAATAAATACTAGCTTTTGATAATATGATTATTCTTCATCTACTATTTGCAGGTGCTTTGCATTACTTTTGACAAGCCACTATATACTATTCCATGTACCATGTTATTTTCCCATGGACATTATATCATTTCAGTTTTTTACTACATAATACTGTAAATGTAAGTTCATTTCTAACCACCTCTCTTATTACTTTCTTAGGAAAAAGTTATGGAAAGGGTGTTACTAGGTCAAAAGGTATGAATGATTTTAAGACTCTTGGTAGAATTACCAAATTACTTACCAATTTATACTCTAGGAACAGAATGAGTATTCATCTCTACATCCTTGATAACAATAAGCATCATCACTTCTTTGATTAAATATTTCACCTTGCATTTATTTTGGTATCAGTGAAGTAGAACATTTTCCATATGTTTATTAGCCATGTTTAATTACTCTGTAAAATTATTTGTTTATATCCTTTTCCAATTAAAAAATCACTTAAAATTGATTTGTGTTGTGGTAGATTACAGTTTAAAAATATTCACCACCTCCCCACCACCAATACCCTTCTCTCATGATTCTTACTCCATTGATGTTGTGCTTAATAATTTGCTTTGGCTTCAGAATGAGCAGACTTCCTTTGGGCCTGGACATAGGACTTTCTGTTTAAGAGGAGGTTAGCAGATACGAAGCAAGCAGAGGCTTACAATGTGTATATGCAATAGGAATTGTTTCTGCTAGTACCATGTGAAGAGTTTTCCTTGGGGGTAACTACTCCCTCTTTGGTTGGGGCCCCAAGATGAAACACATAGAACAGAAGACTCAAACCAAACCCGCATGGAAGAGCCAAAAGCCCAGCAGAACAGTGACCTAAAACAGTGCTGTCCGCCTGAGTCCAGCCTAGTTCCTCCAATTCCCAGCTGACCCACAGATGCATAATTGAGAATAAATTACTGCTGTTTTAAGTTACTGAGTTTTGGGGTGACTTATTATGTAGCAATTGCTGGTTAATAAACTTACTGTATTATACTATAAAACTCTGAAGGAAATAGATTCATATATAATCTACTAATCAAGAAAAAAGCTAGAATTCATATCCAATAATACATTTGCCTGCTCATTTTTTCTTTTTCTGCTGAGAATACCTAGACACAATTTTCATTGATGTTTATACTTTCCACCAATGTTCTCATGTAAAATTACACATAATAAATTGATATGAAAGTTAAAAATTCTGTTTGCAAGCAACTGTCTTTAAATTCCTTTCCAACTAGATAAAATTGTTCCGTAAGTTGAATTCATAATGTTCAACTTCTTATTTTAAACATCACAGGGCCTCCTTCCCAGTTTCTGAGCAATATACAGATTATTTTTAAACTTTAAACTTTGTACATGAGTGCTTCAAAGCAATATAATTTATATAGAAATGCTAACAAACTACATGGATCAGTTGTATGAGCAATTAAGAAAAACAAAGGTGACTACAGAAAAGACAACAAAAATGGTATCTGGGTATAAGGATATGCGTTTTGTTTTTTTTTAAGATGACAAAGAAGATACAAAGGAAATTTAATTTATTCAAAACTATAATTAATATTTTTAAAGCAATTTAAGATGAAATATAAATGGGATTGTTGGTTTATATTTATTAAACCATTTAAAATTAGTATAATACCAAGTAGATAAAAGCTTCTTGAGAAATATTTGTAAAAGTCAAATTAATAATCAGAAGCAAACAATATCTCACATTTGATTTTAGCATCAGCAGAATTTAAACCAATATTGACAAATAATGAATTTTTTTTTTAAATCTATTTCTTGTCTGCATTAGTTAGGCTAGAGAAATTACAGTAGAATATATCAAATTTCAAAAGGGTTAAAGATTTGAGCTACTTTTAATAGTATGCCAAAAGTGAAAGCATTTATCCAAATGAGTTGTTTTTAAAATTTTTGTGTATGTGTTTAAAAAAAAGTTAATGAAACAAAAGTTTCCCTAGAGAATTAAAAATTATTAGTGTTTCTATTATAATATAACAAGGCTAAAATTTGGAAATTCTGGCACAGCAGCCTATTATTCAGGGTAGAAACAGAGTTACATACTGGCCATACCCCAGAGAGGAAGCTCTTCAGGACTATGTGTGCTCACTCAAAACAATGGAATGACTATTTGCACTGAAGGCACTGCACTACTGCTGAGGAATCCTCATTAGGGGGCACAACACCCCTTACAGAATGTTAAACAAGAAGGGATCTAGAAGGGCTCAGGGCACTGGAAAACAACAAAGCAAACAAACATAAATGAACTCAGCTTTTAAATGAGCAGAGAATATCTCTTATTTTCTAAGTATTTTAAAAAGTCTAATAGCAAATGCTTGTTAGCAAATGCTAATAAAAAAGTTTAAAGTAAAACATTTAAGTATTTTTAAAATAAGCTTTTTTCTATAGATTTAGAGAACAGCAAAGAGCAAAACCCACTGAGAATTTATGAATATTTTAGAATGTTGGAAACTATAAATGAAAAACAGAAAATCTAACAAAGTGCTCTCTTTCCCCATCAACGGGTCAGAAATAACACAATGGCTTTTTTTATTATTGTACCTCCCACAGGCTTTTTCTTGCCAAAGCCAAGAAACCTCAAGGACACACAAAAAACATTCAAAACACTTTCCTGTCTCCTCCAATCCTAATTCCAACAAAAAACTTGTAGGAGTTGGCTTCAAATTTAGGCTTGTAATGAAATGTGAATTCTTAAAATATGGAGATTGGCTGCTAAATTCTTTTGTGCCTAAAATTAATGATGGAAAGTAAAATATACTGAAATATTTAAAATGTGTCTCCTTACTGTAACAAGGGCTAGCTGAAATACTATAATTAGTCTCGCTAAAATGGGTCTAAACCCCTTCCTTGCCATTAAAAAAATGATTCTAGGTACAGAGGTAACCCTTGTGCTTCCATTTTTACAAATCATGCAGCATAGACATAACCTTTGAAACAACCTCGAAAATGCCCCCAATAATGCAGTTACTATGGTAACTCTTATAGGCTAGTTCTCTGAAAAGACTCAGATTCCTGAATCTGAACAAGGTTACCTCACCATCTTCTACACTTTCCCCTTCTCATAAAATTTATCCTTTATCATAACACTTACAAATCCAATAGAAAAATATCTACCCCATTAACCATACAAACCCTATTTTTTCGGATCAAGGATTTTTTTTTTTTAAGGTAATGAAGGCAGATTTTTTTTTATAAACTTTTTTTTTTTTAAGATTTTATTTATTTGACAGAGAGAGACACAGCGAGAGCGGGAACACAAGCAGGGTGAGTGGGAGAGGGAGAAGCAGGCTTCCCGTGGAGCAGGGAGCCCAATGCGGGGCTCGATCCCAGGACCCTGAGATCATGACCTGAGCTGAAGGCAGACGCTTAATGACTGAGCCACCCAGGTGCCCTCAAGAATTATTTCTAAAGTGTATGTTTTCTGATACCTTTTCTCTTGGAACACTGTCCAACAAAACAAGAGAAATCAAATTCTACTTTTGACCATCAC
The DNA here is from genome assembly GCF_002201575.2 of Neomonachus schauinslandi. Classification (NCBI taxonomy): domain Eukaryota; kingdom Metazoa; phylum Chordata; class Mammalia; order Carnivora; family Phocidae; genus Neomonachus; species Neomonachus schauinslandi. The sequence goes on along the minus strand of NC_058408.1, from coordinate 41,188,852 downwards.
TCAACTGTCCCTGAGTTGTCTTTTTAATTTTTTCCCGTTTTAGGGTTTTTGGAAAGAAAAAAAAAATTGTGATATAAATATTTACTATATCAACAATACAAAGTGTGTGTTTTTTTTTAATTTTACAGATATGATTAAGATATATAACCAATGGTCCCTCTAAAAAATGCTTGCTTTTTAAAAATTTGACTGTGGGGGCACCTGGGTGGCTCAGCCGTTAAGCATCTGCCTTAGACTCAGGTCATGATCCCAGGGTCCTGGGATCAAGCCCCACATTGGGCTCCCTGCTCCTCGGGAAGCCTACTTCTCCCTCTCCCACTCCCCCTGCTTGTGTTCCCTCTCTCGCTGTGTCTCTCTCTGTCAAATAAATAAATAAAATCTTTAAAAAAAAAATTTGACTGTGGGACATGAATCAAGTTTAGTGAGTAAACATCTGTGTTACATGAACAAAAAGCCAAACACATTCCTAACTGATACTTGTCCAGTACAACGCCCCCACCCAAGGGATCATAAGGGCTTCTCTTAAAAAGATTTTCCATAAAGGAAGTCACACATATACCAGCTCTAGACAGCAAAGAAAATTCTATTTAATGATAAATTCCATTTGTGTAGCAAGTTAGAGTTTACAAGGTGATTCCATGTACTCTATACCTTATTTAATCCTTAATAAGAAATTTGTGAAGTAAACAGAATATATACTATAATCTCCACTTTAAAGGGGCGGTTCTGTCTGGGGGGCGGGGGTTGGAAGCCCCAGGCTGAAGATCAACAGAAGTGAGAAACAGAAACACTCCCACCACTCACAATTACACAGCCTAGGGCAAAACACATAATGGATAACTGGAATTCTCCTTAACACAGGCAATAAGATAGCTCACCTCTGGGAAGTCTCTACTGGGGGTTGGGTTAGGGACTTGTGCTATCTGTAGGCTATTACGGTACCCTGCTTATTTCTCTACCCACTATTTTAATGTCTTTTTTTTTTTTATTGTGGTCAAAAACACATAGCATAAAATTTATCATCTTAACCACTTCTAAGCATACAGTTCAGAAGTTTTATGCATATTCACAATTGCAATTGTTGTGCAACTAATTACTGCCTTTTTACCTACTCCCTTACTAGATCGTAAATTTTTAAGAGCAAGAATGATATGCTGTTTGTTGCTTTTAGTGCTAGCACAACTGATACACAGAATATTCACAGTAATATTTACTGAATGCGTGCTTATTCTATCTGCCTATCTATGCACCTGCCTACCCATTCATCTACCTACCTAACTCAGAATTGAGATGTTTACAAAGGGTGTATATAAGTATGTTAATTTAAGTCAAAACTTCTTTTAATTTGGCTGACTAGTTCTCCAGTTAGGGGATATGGCAGATATTCTCTATAAACTGGAGGAGTGTAATCTGTAGTTCCAAGATTTAAAAGAAAAAGAAAAACACTTAATATCATAAGATAAAGCATTTTAACAAAAAATACTGCACTGGCAAATGTGTAATGAAATTAACAATATCTTGATTTTCCTAATTGTTTCTCGAGCATGCTGAACTAAACAAGGAACATCTGAAATTAAACATCCTATAGTCCTACTCTACTCAAGCTTTTTGGTATACTCACTGTAAACAAAGAAGGTGAATGATTCTAGTGACTAACAAATCCTTTTTTCATTTAGTTTATGTTTAATTCTTTACTTTCTTCAGTTTATTTTTTTATTTTTTATGATTTTATTTATTTGAGAGAGAGAGACACAGCGAGAGAAGGAACACAAGCAGGCGCAGAGGGAGAGGGAGAAGCAGGCCTCCCGTGGAGCAGGGAGCCCGATAGGGGGCTCGATCCCAGGACCCTGGGATCATGACGTGAGCTTCAGCAGACGCTTAACAACTGAGCCACTGTGAAACCAGTGCAGATTTGAGGAATTCAGATTTTCAGCTTCATCCTGAATGGTATCAGTATAGTTAAAGATAAGTTATATCCTAAATATTCCACCAAAAAAACATGTTACGCCCCATGGGAGAAAACTAAAGGGTTGTTAAGGCATAAGGTACCATTATCAAATCAGTTGCCTGACTTATAAATTCTCTAGTAACAACCTTGTGAATCATGATGCATGCCCAGACTAAAGAATAGCAATCCTTAGCAAAAGTTAAAGTTACGGGAGCTTTCAGGATGTGTTTCTTTCACTGAAGCACTTAGTTAAATTATATCATTTAATAAGAGTGCCTACATAGTGATGAAATTATTGGCTGCATTATCAATATTATTGTAACTGCAGAATCTACTGTAAAAAGTGGAAGTATGTTACAAAGTGTTCTACTGGACCAAATTGCAAGCCTCACAAAAATCCACTGTCCCAGTCTTTCAAGACCATCAGACATACTTTAGATAAGTAGCTAGGAGCTACTAGCTAAGGCTCCTAAAATACAGTGTTTCAATTAAAGAAAGTCACTGAAAAAAAATTTACTTAACAATTAAAAAATAATTATAATAATTTCAATAAGTAACATTTCTTTACCACTCACAGATGAGGGTGCAGCCTCTAAGTTGTGGGCTGATATTGATTTAAATAGACAAAGATAGAATGCATTTTAAAGTAAAAGAAAGCAAGATCTTTGATTGACAGTTCTTGGAAAAAGGTTAAAAATTCAAAAGGACTGACTGCATGTGGCTCAGAACCTAAAAGCTTTTTTCTCCTCCCAACAGAAGAGCAGTCTCAAGTAATAACTGGTTGCTATGGAGATAAGAAACTAGAGAGATCAGAGAACTCAATTTGCAGTTAAATGGGCTGGAAACAATCCTTACTACTTGGTGAAGGAAAGCGATTAAAAATATATGTGACTGCCAGAGGGAATCTTTTTCACCTAGCATTTCCCAACCTCATTAATGAACAAGAAGTCTAAAAAAACAAATGAAAGCCCAAGGTGTCTAAGATAGAGCATATTAAACATAATTCAGGATTTCACACATTATCACAAATCCTCTAATTCTGGATGACCTTGACTCTTTTTAGTGGTACTTGTTAGTAAATACTGGAATGAGACTAAAATTGTGTTCAAGAACAAACTAGTATAACTAAGGGGACTGGAACTCCAATGGAAAAAAAGAGCATGACAAATGGAAAAGTAACCAGAGTAAGAAACAGATTTAAGTAGTGAAAAATCTTTGGGTTTTAAAAATGTCTTCACAGTCAATCACAGAATACCTTTGTGAGTGCTGTAAAGGGCTGCAAACGTCACCGTGAAGAAAGTTGTGGAGTATTTCCCAGCATTAACTAAATGAGGAAAGGCCCTTTTTGTGTCTCGGTATCGGCGCAGGCACTGGATGAAGCGAAGCCAAGCAGGAATGCACTGAACAATGGCCCGTACACCATATGAATATTTGTGGCAAATTTCTGGTTCTGTGAAGATTTCAAAGAAGAAAAAATTGTAATTTAAAAAAATAGCCTGTTCACATCATTTCGTTATATCAAAAGTCCATAAAAGCAAGAAGCGTATGTTTCAGAATCACTTTCTTCTTTGTAACAATTATATTCTCAAACTTTTTAGTGATAGATAAGCCAAGGAAAGAAGGTAAATACACACGGTGAACCTACAGGGAAAATCTGCCCTCTCACATTTCAGACTACCTGTTCTGAATCACTTTCTTTGGAATGTGATAGAACTATAGGAAAATTAGAAGATGAGGACACTAATCAAAGGAAAAAAAAGTTCCGTAATTTAATACATATGGGAAACATACAAATATCACTGATGACTCTAGCCAACTTCATGAACTCCAAACTGCCTTAATATATGGCAATGGGTTATACATGCTCTACTCCACCCTTTTTTAATGAAGAGCAGAGTTTATATTTTTAAATGAGAAGAATGGAGTTGGTAAATTAATTTTTCTTCAAATTCTGAGAATGCATTATAGTGCGATCAAGCTACAATAGAGTTGTGGTCTGCTGGCAAATCAATGAAAATGTGTTGCCGCTGGCTTGATTAACTTTATTAGTCAGTTGTTACATAATCTGCCTAAATTTGGTCTTTGTCATTAAGGCAAAATTCCTTAATAACTTGAACTCCTGGCATACACTAAGAGTGGGAAAAAGAGCCAGAAGAAAAAACAAGATCCCCAATAAGAATTAAAAAACAATCTAAAATGACTTTCTCAAATCATGTGATCTAACTAAATAATCAGTATTTTTGCTCATTATAAAGCGATACTGTGATGGAAACTGTTGGCACTAAAGCATTTGTGATATAACTACCAATGTACTAGAATTTTTTTCTTTTTTTTAGTTTTAGAATTCTCTTAAGCGTAAGTTGCAAATCTCTTGGCAAATGGATGGCTAAAATCATAACATATAATTTAAGAGCCAAATTATATCAGATAAAGAGACTGCTAAAAGAGTGCCAAGTACATTTAATTAAGTTTGTAATATTACTGGATGAGTTTTCACCATGATCTTAAATTTCTCATTCCCAATATTTCTTGGTTTACATTGGCAGTTTAGAGGTATGGACGCACATTCATACCCTACCTTCTGAATTATTTGGCAACAGGCCCCCACTTTCATCCCATTTGAGCTCAAAACTGTAGAAGCAGATCATATATTCCAGGTCCATCAATATCACTGACAGGCTGTTCAGCTGATCGGCCAGCCAGAAATCAGCAAAGCCTACCTTATGGAAGGGGGCTGTAAATACTCGAAACTGGGAGAAAGAAAAAAAATCAAAAAACACAGAGACAAGAAAATTCATATTAAAATTCTCTAACTCGTGTCTGACCAGGCAGTACGATTACTTTGGTTGATAAAATGGAAACCCATGAGCCAATCACAAACACCAGGAGGGACCTGTCAACAGTGGCTAGGTTGAGCATTAGTAGTGAAGGGAATAAGTTGAATAGATAACCAAGAAAGGAAACTAAAGTGAGGTAGAGAAGGCAGGCATAGCTATAGTTAGAAAATAGAAAGCAGAGAGGGTGGGAAGAGTTGAAGCTGAAAGCAGAGGGTGGCAGAAGACAGAAGCACAGAGAGGATGTCTAGTGTTAGGCTCTAGGGTAAATTCTGCTAGGGACCCATGTGCTATGATAATTTCTGGAATATCCTCCCATCTTAGCTGGGATGAGAGCTTAGGTAACTGAATACAAAGCTCTTCTTTGCCTATAGGGAGAGGAAGGGAAGAATGGTACATCACCTGAAGCATGCCTGCCTATTCTCTAACCAAAGTCACTTTCATTTCACTAATGCCATGGTAATAATGGTATTTATCTTGAAATTATGCCACAAAAATCATCAACCCATATCCCCACTGTTATAAAAACAATATTAAATGAATTCAGATTAAATGTCCTGAGTACTAATCCATGCTATATATTTTTCTCATGATGTATTTTTCATAATCCATTAACTGTAACAATTCTATGAGCGTGATACTATTCATATCCCCCTTTTACAGATGACCTAGAACAAACTCATCCTGACCTATTCTGTGGAAGACTGTTTAGCACTGCAAAGGGAAATCTGGCACTGCAGAGAGAGGAAGACTTAGATACTAAGGTAATCATCAGAAACAGGCTCCAATTGTGCAGAATGCCTTGAGAGGCCCTGAGGAAAGTGAAGATGGAATGAAGGCAGCTTTTATCCTCACCCTGTCAGATCCTTTCTATCTTAAACAGGTAAAAATGAACTCCTAAAACAAGGAATTCTCACAAAGCAGCAGTTTTGAGAAAATAAGTCTAAATGAACAGCTCTCTTGCCATCTAGCTATATTCATTTAGTAGACATATTCAGCATGGGAGACTAATGGCTCTTTTCCCTCAGACTTGGCTGGTTCTTTCTATTTGTTCTGTAAACATTTCTCTTTATTATTTGATGGAGATAAATGGCTATATTATGAATCCATCCTGGGCATCAACTATCTATGAAAGGTACTGGGTTAGGGTTTTGGAAATTAGACCAGATATCTGCAGGGCATTGCAATATTTTCTGGAGCTAATATATTTTGAGTCCATAGCTTCTTTGTGCATTTCACTGCTTCTGATGGTGCATTTTACTATTCTCTTATTCCTTAAATCATTCTCTTGCTCTTTCAATAAGTTGTGCAATAAGCCAGAGAGATAAGGTATATCGTCTGCAACCATAAAGTTTTCGGGGGAGGGGCGGGGGGAGGGCTGAGGGCTTAATGGTTGGGATGTTAGTCATTTATGCATGAAGAGGTTACCAGTTTATATAGTATTTTAAGAAACTGAGGTGTAGGGTGGACTTGAAAGATTCAAAGAAACAGAACAAGAGGATAACTTAAGATATAACATCAAAAGGATCAGGAAATCTAACTCAATCTCTAGTCAAGGTCTTCTGTGAAAACGATAGCCTAGGGCAAATTTCTCACTGACATGAGAGAGACTACCATCACACTCATAATCTGCCAAATCCAGCTCAAAAGCCAGCTAATACGGAAAACCTCCATAAGAGCATAAGAGGAGGAGAATGGACTAAGAAAGAAAAGAGATAGGGAAATGAGACTACAAAAGGAAGGGAGTGGCATGAAAATAGAAACTGGAAGGGAAAATTTACAGAAGAGAAAAGATGAAAAAAGGAGGAAACAGTAAATGTTGGTATAATACAACTAAGGAAGGAATCAATATAATTATAGTCATTCAGCATTTAACAAAGATTAATTAAGTATTACTATATGTCAGTCACTGTGGAAGTAGAGAGATAAATAAAACATAGTTTCTACTCTCAAAGTCCCACAGTCTGGTTGGGCAAATATATACCTAAAGATATAATGATAGCACTGTGTAATAAGTGCTATTACAGATAAATATACAAAATATCCTAGAAATACAAAGAAGGAGAGCAAGTTGGCTCAATTAGAGACAGGTTAAGGGGTGAGGGGGGTAGGAAATTAACAGATCATACTGAACTCCCTGACATTTACACATAGTCAAATTCTTCTTAAATTTATCTGAATTCCCCTTTTGAGTGAGAATTCTCCTTCTTCCTTTCTTATTCTGGCTAAGGTCTTCCAACTTCTACATTGTGATTTTGATTAAAATGATAATGATTCACTGAGTGACAGTGTTAAGAAAGCTAGAGACAATTCAAAATATCTGGTATTTTACCCACATACACAAAAAGGCCACTAATAAGTTATTACAAAGGATATATGCTAACAACATTTTCTAAGTTAATGCAGATAAACAGTTAAGGAGATGAAGTTTAATTTCTACTTTTATTTTTATTTTTTTTAAATTTACGTTTTTATTTATTAACATATAATGTATTATTTGTTTCAGGGGTACAGGTCTGTGTTAATTTTTACTTTTAGAGGCTTGTGAATAATCAATTAATTTGAACCACTATATCAAAGTTAAACACCTTAGGTAAGGTCACTACCAGGTCTCACTGTTCAACTGCAGTGGTTAAGAGTAAGGATTATGAAACCAGACTGCCTGGGCTGATGTTCCATCTCCATTACTTACTGGCTATGCATTAAACTCCTCTGAAATTAGGTTTCCTCATTTATAAAATGTGGATTGATAGCAGCTCCAACCTCAGGGTTATTAAAACGGTAAAATAAATTAGCACATAAAAATGTCCAGAACAGTGCATTATATGAAAATACATCTCTATTCTCACAGTAGAGACATGCATAAACATTTTACTATAAAACAAAAGAAATTATTTGAAAAATCAATTTCCAAATTATATAGGAAAGGACTTTAATTTAAAAACTTTAAGTAGCTTTGAGGCACCTGGGTGGCTCAGTTGGTTAAGTGTCCAACTCTTGGTTTCAGGTCAGGTCATGATCTTAGGGTCCTGGGATGGAGCCCCATGTTGGGCGCTCTGTGCTCAGCATAGTTTCTGCTTAGGACTCTCTCCCTCTGCCCCTTCCCCTCCAACTCTCTTTCTCTCTCTCTCTAAAATAAATCAACAGATCTTTAAAAAAATACTTTAAGTAGCCTTTTAGAAGAATAAATTCATATTTTTGTTTAGAAAATCTGAGCCATTGCTTATATTTCCCAATTGGATTTCTAATTAGGGCAAATACAGATATGCAGAGATTTATGACCTAATTAATACAAAAAACTGTACTAATTTGACATGTAAGTATCAACATAAATTTCTAATAAAAATTTTTTTTAGCTTTTTGGGGGAGATGTATAGCATATAAATTCCATAGATTCAAATTTGAATATGGATATAAATGGCATCCAGTGCCTACCACCATAGCTAAGTGACATATATTCTTTTCCACTAAAAATTAAAGGAAAAAAAAAAAGAAGGAAATGTACTTTTACTTTATGATGAGGCTTTTAAAAAAGAGAAACATAACTACGGTGGAAATATTTTTGTTAATTCACTAGAAATAAGTCTCAGGTTAAGTTTTCTCAGTAAGACTTGAATTAAAATAAGTGAATAGGTCAATTAATATTAAGATGCTCTATAAATAACATTTTTCCTGTATACAATTATTATTACAAATATAACAAACCACAGTGCTTCCTTGTGCATTTTATTGCTTCTGATGGTGCATTTTACTATTCTTTTATTCCTTATTATATCATCATTGCCAACCTATTCCATCAATAAGTCCTATTTATTAGCACACAGCAGATATATTGATAAATGTCTACTCAATGGGGAATCATTCTGCTAATAAGACTAACTGGTCATGCATGAATCATAGCTTACTATTTAAGCAGAGAAGGATGCACTGGGGAAATGCTCACTTTACACACAATGTACACAATGATATTATTCTGTTATTGCAATGATGCAAAACATATTAACATCTGAGTTCTGAGTCTTTCGAACCTCATTTCAAAATAATATAGAGATTTCACAATAGTTGAGAGATAACAGATATTTATAATCTTAAAGTTATTTCCTTATAACCATAAGAATACATTTTTATGCAAATAAGTTTTACAATTCCATAAAATCTAGCAATAAAATGACAAAGACTCTCAAAATAAAAAGGTAATCTAATATTGTTGTACTAACTGGATATGATTTATTTTTGGTATAAATTTCAAAAAAACTGGTTCAAATTTTCATCATAAAATAATCCTTTAAAAAGCATGTTTTCTAAATGATAACAAAATGTATGAAAGGTGATTGCAAACTTTTCAAAATACTCCTGTAGATCTAAGTTCCACACGTAGACCCAAAGTTAGGCCTACGGGTGATATATTTAATGGGAGTGATTTGCTCTTTTATTTATTAATACTTTATGAAATTGGAGAAAAAGAGGGATATTCCTCAATTTGTGATAAAGATCCTACTGAAAGAAATAAATACAAATAAATAATAACCAACTTTGGGGGGGAAAAAAAATCAAGGAGATCTGGGCCATTTTCTTTTCCTGATTGCTATACATACTTAACCTGTTCTAGAACATAAGTGGCTTTTTACCTGTGTGCTTACTATGTTTTTTAATAGGAAAGCCATATTTTATATCTTCAGATTTAAAAAATTTAAGTAGGGGCGCCTGGGTGGCTCAGTTGGTTGAGCGACTGCCTTCGGCTCAGGTCATGGTCCCGGGGTCCTGGGATCGAGTCCCGCATCGGGCTCCCTGCTCTGCGGGGAGCCTGCTTCTCCCTCTCCTGCTCCCCCTGCTTGTGTTCCCTCTCTCACTGTGTCTCTCTCTGTCAAATAAATAAATAAAATCTTTAAAAAAATAAAAAAATAAAAAAATAAAAAATAAAAAAATAAAAAATTTAAGTAATGCTAGATATAGGGAATGTATTGCTAAGAACAAAAAAAAATTCCGCTAACCTTAGGGTCATATCAAAGGAAAGAGAAGTCAAAATTACAATTGTCAAGGCAGTAGTATACTTTCTAAGGTAGAAAAAAAAAGTAAGACAATAATTACAAGAATTCTAAAAGTATGTGTAGAGTCCAGTCAATTTAATCATTAATTTTCACTTTACTGTTAGTTGTCATTCACAACCTAAGAAATAATTACAGGAGAGTATTCCCGATTAATTTTGAAAATAGAGCTGGTTTAACTCAGGAGTAAGCAGAAGTCCCTTCCCCAAGCTATCTTTAAACTATCACAAAAAATACAGTAGCTATTTTTCAAGAAATTCTATATCCTATTGCTGTGACTGTAGGATTTTGAGATCATTAAAGAACTAGGTAAAGCGGAAGAAGAAATGGAATTTATTATCAACAAGAATCAGTTTCTCAAATTAAAGCTGTCAATCTGGTAAGATATTCTTAAATGCTTTTAGAGAACTAATCTTTTGTAAAATAAAAATGTTTCACTACTACTATCAATTTAGAGGAAAATAACAGTTTCACCACTTCTAAAAAAAAAAAAAGAAATTCGAAGAGTTCTACGTGTTATCACAGCTGGTTAAATGATTTGTATTTAAAAGTACTTAAATTGATCATGAATTAATTATTATTAATTTGCAAATTCATTTCAATTGCTGGGCACGTTATACTCTTTTTTAAGAGGAAAAAAAATGCATGAGTGTTTTTCCCAGGGCCACTTCACTGTACAATAAAAGGTAGACCAATTACACTACATTCTACACCCCTGGCTCTAGAGCACCACTCACACAGACTACAAAGTGAACCACGCTTTCTGGAGTTGTGCAATACAGCACACTGGGTTTCCTCCTGGAGGAAACTAATGACCAATATACCACTCTAAAAATGGTAGACAAATTTCTGGACTTACCAGCAGTTTAAGCAGCCAAAACCGTGACTTATAATAGAAAGTTTTGGTGGGATTGATAAGAAAGAAAACCATAAATCCATAAAGGACAAGTGGATACACATATGTAGGGATGACACTAACTGGAGCAAAGAAGCATGCCAGAAGGCTCAGGCACCACAATATCCCAAGGAATCCAGCAATCTGATAAAGGATGGAAAGACAAAGAGAAAACTGTTATTTTTATTTTTCCATTACTCAGAAATATCTTTAATAAAACAAAGGGAGGATACATGTTTAGATATAATGTCAATAACCTTCTTCAAGTAGAAGATGGATTTCAGTATCCACGAAACCAGCTATATAGCTAATGTGAAATAAATTCATGGGACTTTATGTCTTGCTTTGATTACCTCAAAAAGATGCTGATGAGACAAATTGCTTCTTGGATTAAGTTCGAAGATGAGCACATGATTCACTCCAGCCTGTCTCCAACCATATGTGTTGATGCCCAGTAGAAAAAGGAATTCAATCAGAAGAAAGCCACCCCGATATATTCTTATCAAGGGCCATATACTTCTATCTGTTTCAAGTTTAAATACAGCTGAAAAAATATCAATTGCTTAGTTAGAAAATTCATAATGTCTCCTATAATTGTCTTTTTTCTTAATTCTCAATGACACACTCCTTGACATAAAAAGTTTTTATAAATAAAACCTAAGCCTAGGTCATCTCAAGAGCATAACAAACTTGCATCCAGGTTCTTTCCCTTCTTCATTTCACTCTGCAAAATTTCACCAGAATAATTTTCCCAAAACTTGACTTTGGCAACTTATTCCATTGTTCCATTAGTTTCTTAGATGACAGAGAATCACAGTGAAATTGTTTAGAACTAAAAGATCAATTTTGTCAGCTAAGGATTTCTAGCATGATATAACTTCCTTAGCTTTGCTCTCTCTGTTATTAAACTGGTTATAGTAATATCTACCTCACAGAGTTGCTGTGAAAATTAAAAGACATAGTACACATGAAGACAATTGAAAATAAAAGCAAATGAACACTGTAATGTCATATAAATGATAACAGTTAATATTTACAGAATGCTTACTATTTGCTAAGGATTGTTCTCTATTTTTACATATAATAACTCATTTAATCCTCACAATGGTTCTATGAGTTAAAAACTATTATTTCCCTTTGATTAGTGGGGAAATTAGAGCACAGAGAGGCTGAGTAATTTGCTCAGGATTACAAAGCTGGTAGAGGGCAGTACCAGGGTTTTAACTCAGACAGTTTTGCTCCAAAGCCCACAGTCTTACCCATTACATTCTATTGTCCATATGCCCATACAAATGATCAGTACCACTATTACTCTCTGGTTCTCTAATAACTGTAACATTAAAACACCTTAGCCTTGTAATTCAAATTATTCATCACAATCTGATCTCCAATTCACTTTTCCCAACCTTAACTTACAGTGCTCCTAAACATTAATTCTTATCTCCTGATGAATTTTATTAGTCTTTTCACAAGTTTGCTTCTCACATTTGCTTATGTTGTCCCCTATACCTAAAATGGCCTTGCACTTTCTTTCCACCAATTCAAACTCTACTTAATATTGAAAAGCCAATCCTTACCTATTCATAAATTTATTGAATCAGTGTTTCATTTTGAGCCTACTATGTGCCAAATATTTCAATTTGGCTAAAGATTTCTCAGTTTTCTAAATAACTATAAAATTATTTATTAGACTCATTTGAAATTTAACTATATACTATCTTATACATAATTTAAATAACTATTTATTAGTTAACTTTATATTCTCTATAGTACATAGCACATTTGATAATTTAAAAATAATAGGGTAGAAAAAGCCTTTGCTTTGGAGTCAAATACTATAGACCAGATTTCAAATTCTAGCTACTCTAGGGAAAATTATTTTATTTTTCCACATCTCCATTTCCTTCTGGTCAATGGTGATAATATCAATTCTCCTAAGTTTGTTAGGAAGATTAAATATGACTGAAGACTCCAAGATTCCGGAGGAGGAGACCTTAGCTTTGTTTGGTCCCAGAAACTCAACGAGATAGCTATCAAATAATTCTGAACACTGCGAACTCAACCAGAGATCTAAGAAAAGAACTGCTGAAAATCTACAAATAGAAAACCAACCACTTTCTGCAAGAACGACAAGAAGGAAAAACTCACCTGAAAAAAGAGAACAAGAGGCAGTGCTGACTGCCAGGGACCTAACCACTATAGGTTTAAGTAAGATGTCAGAAATACAGATCAGAATAATGATTATAAAGATACTAGCTGGGCTTCAAAAAACATAGAAGACACTAGAGTATCCTTCTCTGGAGAAATAAAAGAACTAAAATGTAATCAAGTCTAAATAAAAAAGGCTACTAATGAGATGAAATCAAAAGGAGGCTCTAACTGCTAGGTTCAATGAGGCAGGAGACAGAATTAGTCATATAAAAGACAAAATGATGGAGAATAGAGAAGCTGAAAAAAAGAGAGATCAACAACTACTGGGTCACGAGGGGAGAATTGGAGACATAAGTGATAACATAACATGAAAAAAATATTAGAACAACTGGGATCCCAGAAGAAGAGGAAAGAGAGAGAGAGGCAGAAGGTAGACTGGAGCAAAATGTAGTGGAAAACTTCCCCAATTTGTGGAAGGAAAAAGACATCAAAATCCAGAAGGCACAGAGAACCCCCCCTCAAAATCAATAAAAATAGGTCAACACCTCACCATATAATAGTGAAACTTGCAAATCTCAGAGACAAAGAGAAAATCCTGAAAGCAGCTCAGGACAAGAGGTCCTTAACCTACAAAGGTAGAAACATTAGATTGGCAGAAGACCTATCCACAGAGACCTGGCAAGCCAGAGAGGACTGGCATGATATATTCAGGGCGCTAAATGAGAAAAATAGGCAGCCAAGAATACTTTACCCAGCTAGGATGTCATTCAAAATAGAAGTGATAAAAAGGACAAACAGAAACTAAAAGATTTTTTGATCACTAAACCAGCCCTGCAAGAAATATTAAAGGGGATCCTTTAAGTGAAGAGAGAGCCCAAAAGTAAGACAGACCAGAAAGGAACAGAGACAATATAAAGTAACAGTCACTTTACAAGTAGGATAATGGCACTAAATTCATATCTTTCAATAGTTACCCTGAATGTAAATGGGCTAAATGACCCAATCAAAAGACAGGGGGTATCAGATTGGATAAAAAAGTAAGACTCATCGATATGCTGTCTGCAAGAGACTCATTTTAGAACCAAAGACACCTGAAGATTGAAAGTGAGGGGGTGGAAAACCATGTATCACGCTAATGGACATCAAAAGAAAGCTGGGGTAGCAATCCTTATATCAGACAAATTAGATTTTAAGCCAAAGACTGTAATAAGAGATGAGGAAGGACACTATATCATAATTAAAGGGTCTATCCAACAAGAAGATCTAACAATTATAAATATTTATGCCCCTAACATGGGAGCAGCCAATCTATAAGTCAATTAATAACAAAAGAAACACATTGATAATAATACAATTATAGTAGGGGACTTCAATACCCAATTCACTGCAACGGACAAATCATCTAACCCAAAGATCAACAAGGAAATAAGGGCTTTGAATGACACACTGGACCAGATGGACTTCACAGATATATTCAGAACATTCCATCCTAAAGCAAGAGAATACACATTCTTCTCAAGTGAACAGGGAACATTCTCCAGAATAGATCACATACTGGCCACAAATCAGGTCTCAACTGGTACCAAAGGACTGGGATTATTCCTAGCATATTTTCAGATCACAATGTTTTGAAACTTCAACTCAGTCACAAGAGGAAATTTGGAAAGAACTCAAATACGTGGAGGCTAAAAAGCATCCTACTATAAACATGAATGGGTCAACCAGGAAATCAAAGAAGAATTCTAGAAAATTCATGGAAACAAACGAAAATGAAATCACAACTTCTCAAAACCTTTGGGATGCAGCAAAGGTGGTCCTAAGAGGGAAGTATACAGCAATACAAGCCTTTCCCAAGAAACAAGAAAGGTCTCAAATATACAACCTAACCTTATACCTAAAGGAGCTGGAGAAAGAAAAGCACATAAAGCCTAAATCCAGCAGAAGAAGAGAATTAATAAGGATTAGAGCAGAAATCAATGAAACAGAAACCAAAAGAACATTAGAACAGATCAACAAAACTAGGAACTGGTTCTCTGAAAGAATTAATAAGATCGATAAGCCCAAGGCCAGACTATCAAAAAGAAAAATGGGAAAGGACCCAAATAAGTAAAGTCATGAATGAAAGAAGAGAGAATGCAAGCTGCTGCAGCCACTCTAGAAAACAGTATGGAGGCTCCTCAAAAAGTTGAAAACAGAGCTATGACCCAGCAACTGCACTACTAGGTATCTACTCCAAAGATACAAATGTAGTGATCTGAAAGCGCACCTGCACCCCAATGTCTATAGCAGCAATGTCCACCATAGCCAAACTATGGAAAGAGCCCAGATGTCCTTCGACAGATAAAGAAGATGTATATGTACAACACACACACACACACACACACACACACACACACACACACACAATATGGAATACTACTCAATCATCAAAAACAATGAAATCTTGCTATTTGCAACGATGTGGATGGAACTAGAGGGTATTATGCTAAGTGAAGTAAGTCAATCAGAGAAAGATAATTATCATATGATCTCACTCAAATGTGGAATTTAAAAAACAAAACAGGATCATCAGGCAAGGGAGGGAAAACAAAATAAGACGGAATCAGAGAGGGAGACAAAGCATAAGAGACTATTATAGGAAACAAACTGGGGGTTGCTGGAGGGGAGGGAGGGTTGGGGGATGGGGTAACTGGGTGATGGGCATTAAGGAAGGCGCATGATGTAATGAGCACTGGGTGTTATATAAGACTGATCAATCACTGAACTCTACCTCTGAGAGTAAAAATACACTATATGTTAATTAATTGAATTGAAATTGTAAAAATATAAAGATGAAATTATTCTTAAAACGAAGATTAAATGTGATCAACATATACTACATGCCTAAAACAATGACGAGTATTCAGTATATATCAGTTTCTTTTTCCTTTTGCTTGAGGAAGCCTCATTTTTTCCTTTAATTTCACAAATATTTATTAGATGCCTATTGTACCTAACAGCATTCAAAGAGCTGGAAAGTCAGTAATAAAAGAAAAAATGTCTGTCTTCTGGAAACTTCTATTCTGTATAATGTCAGATAGTGATAGGGTTTTAAAGAAAAAAAATAGGGAAAGGAAATGAAGAATGATGTTATAAGGTGCTATATTAGATAGGGTGGTTAAGAAGATCTCTTAGGAGATGACATTTGCAGGGGTGCCTGGGTGGCTCAGTCGTTAAGCATCTGCCTTCAGCTCAAGTCATGATCCCAGGGTCCTGGGATCGATACCTGCATCGGGCTCCCTGCTCAGCGGGAAGCCTGCTTCTCCCTCTCCCACTCCCCCTGCTTGTGTTCCCTCTTTTGCTGTCTTCTCTGTCAAATAAATAAATAAAATCTTAAAAAATAAAAAAGGACATGACATTTGCAGAGATCTTTTTTTTTTTCTTTTTTAAGATTTAATTATTTATTTTAGAGAGGCAGGGGAGAGACAGAGGGAGAAACAGTCTTAAGCAGACTCTGTGCTGTGGGGCGCCTGGGTGGCTCAGTCGTTAAGCGTCTGCCTTCGGCTCAGGTCATGATCCCAGGGTCCTGGGATCAAGTCCCACATCGGGCTCCTTGCTCAGCGGGGAGCCTGCTTCTCCCTCTGCCGCTCCCTGCCACTCTGCCTACTTGTGATTCCTCTCTCTCTCTGTGTCAAACAAATAAATAAAATCTTTAAAAAAATAAATAAAAATTTAAAAATTAAAAAAATAAAAAATAAAAAAACTTACTGCAAAGCTACAGTAATCAAAACTCTGTGGTACTGGGGCGCCTGGGTGGCTCAGATGGTTAAGCAGACTCTGTGCTGAGAGTGGAGCCCAACACAGGGCTTGATCCCATGACCCTGAGATCAGGATCTGAGCCGAAACCAAGAACTGGATGCTTACCAACTGCACCACTTAGGTGCCCCGACATTTGCAGAGATCTTAAGGAAACAGAGAATGAATCATGTGAATATATGGAAAAATAGGGCTCCAAACAGAGAAGTACAAAAGGCCCTGAGATATGTTGAGCCTAGTGTTCCAGGGACAGTAAGAAGGCAAAAGACAGTATAATTGAAATAAATGAGAGGCAAAGCAGTAAAAAGTTAGCCAAGGGAAGATCAGGTAGGACGTTATAGTATTTTGTCAAGACTTACAGTTTTACGACAATGTATGAAGCCAATGAAAGGTTTTACATATAAGTGACATGACCAATTAATAATTTTATTTTATTTTATTTTATTTTTTTTTAAAGATTTTATTTATTTTTATTTGAGAGAGAGAGAATGAGAGAGAGAGCATGAGGGGGGCGAGGGTGAGAGGGAGAAGCAGGCTCCTCGCTGAGCAGGGAGCCCGATGTGGGACTCGATCCCGGGACTCCAGGATCATGACCTGAGCCGAAGGCAGTCGCTTAACCGACTGAGCCACCCAGGCACCCCCAATTAATAATTTTAAAGGGTATTCCACTGTTAAATGAAGAAGAGACCATAAAGGATCAAGCATGATAGCAAGATTAATTAGCAGATTATGAATAAAAAGCTATATATGGTTTTACATCCTAATTCCTAAGCAAAATCCATAAATATAACAGTCAGTTAACAAAAATAATAAGCCTAGGTCCCAAAGAACGTACAATGAAAACACTGGAGCTAATAAATTCAGCCAAGTTGCAGAGTACAAAATCAACACATGAAATTTAGTTGTCTTTGTATATACCAGCAATGAATACTCCGAAATGAAATTAAGAAAACAATTCCAATTACAATAGCACCCAAAAGAATAAAACACCTAGGAACTAATTTATTTAAGAAAGTACTAGATGTGTACATTAAAAACTACAAAACACGGCTGAAAGAGATCCCATGTTCATGGATTTACAAGACTTGATATTGTTAAGACGATAATACTCAAAGTGTTCTGCAGATTTATTATAATCCCTATCAAAATTCCAATGGCCTTTTTTTGCAGAAATGGAAAAGTCAATCCTCAAATTGATATGGAATTGCTAGAGGCCCGAGATAGCCAAAAGCATCGTTGAAAAAGAACAAAGTTAGAGGACTCACTTTTTGTGGTTTCAAAATTTACTATAAAACAGGGTGGTACTGGCATAAAAACAGACATACAGAAAAATGGAATGGAATTGGGAGTTCAGCAATAAATCGATTATATATCTGGGGCACCTGGGTGGCTCAGTCATTAAGCGTCTGCCTTCGGCTCAGGTCATGATCCCAGGGTCCTGGGACTGAGCAGTGCATCGGGCTCCCTGCTCCGCGAGAAGTCTGCTTCTCCCTCTCCCACTCCCCCTGCTTATGTTCCCTCTCTTGCTGTGTCTCTATCAAATAAATAAAATCTTTAAAAAAGAAATCTATATATCTATGGCCAATTGGTTTTCAACAAGAGTGCCAAGACCATTCAATGGAAAAGAATATTTTCTTCCACAAATGGCGCTGGGACATCTACATATCCACATGCAAAAGAATGAAGTTGAACCCCTATCTCTCATCATGTACAAAAATTAGTTCAAAGAAAGAAAAAAAGAGATAAATCAGACTTTATCAAAATTTAAAACTTTTGTGCATCAAAGGATACAATGAAGAAAACAAAAAACAATTTATACAATGGGAGAAAATATTTACAAATCATGTATCTTGGTAAGGGTCTAGTACCCAGAATATATAAAGAAGTCTTATAACTTAACAATAAGAAGGCAAGTCAATTAAAAAATGAACAAAGGACTTGGACAGGCATTTTTCCAAAGAAAATATACAAATAGCTAATAAGCACATATGAAAAAATGCTCAATACCATTCGTCATTAGGGAAATGCAAATCAAAACATTAACAAGATACCACTTCAAACCCACCAGAATGGCTATAACTAAAAAAATAAATAAATAAAAAGGAAAACCATGAAGTTGGTAAGGGTGTAAAGAAAATGGAACCCTCATAAATTCCTGGCGAAAATGAAAAATGGTGCAGCCTCTATGGAAAACAATTTGGTGGTGCCTCAGAAGCTTAAACATAAAATTACCACATAACTGAATGACTCCACTCCTAGGTATATATCCAAAAGAACTGAAACCAGGTACCCAAAGAAATCCATGAGTATGCATGTTCACAGCAGCACAATACATACTAACTAAGGGGTAAAAACAACCCAGTATAGTATATATTCAGTTTTGGTAGATACTGCCAAACAGTTCTCCAAAGTGCTATACCCATTTTTCACTCATTCACTTTAATATCTCCACGGCATTTCATTGTACAGAGGTAACATTATCTAGTTTTTTAGACAATTCCCAATTGATGGACATCTGAGTGGTTTCTAGGATTTTGTTACTAAAAACAAAATGACAGTGAATACACTCATCTCATACATGTCCTTGCACCCATATACAAGTATGTTTGTAAGATAAATTTCTAGAAATAACATTGCTTAACCACAGTGAGTGCATTTAAAAATTTACATATACTGCCAAATTACCCTCCAAAGAGATTGAAACAATTACTACTCTTCCTATTAGGGTATGAGTGTCTGCTATTTCACACCCTTATATGTACTTTAAATAGCCAAACTCATATCTTTATCAAACCAAAAAATGAAATATGGTATATTGTTATTGTATCAAATTAAGTAAAGGTTACTAGAAATCTATAAGAGAACAAATTTTAAAAAATCTAATCAGGTAACTTCATCTTCATCAAACTAAATATCTGAAATATGTGAATTTCAGACAAATTATTAAGTATCAGGTCATATCCCCTTGAGAAACTACAGCAATAACGCACATTATTTTTTGATGTGAATGAAAAAAGAATTGTGCTTGTACATGCATTACTACTGCTGTGTTTCTCTCTCATCTTTCAACACAGTTATCTTTTAATACCCGCTGGGAGATAAATAAGGATAGACAGCTGGCTTTACATTAACCCTCCCTCGCCCCACCCCCCCCACACAAAGATCAAACAAAGAAGAGTTCTGAGGTGAGAGAACACAATGCACCACACTAAATGCATAAACCACATACATTAAAAAAAAATTAGACTGTCTCACAAAAGTCTGTATTTCCAAAAGAAAACAAAACCCCAATTTGTCCCTGAATTTAAAAACTTCTTTTCAATGCACTGACATAAAAGAATGAAGTTTATTTTTTCTTATTATTTGATGATGATAATGATAATTACAAACAGACTCATCTTGAAAATAAAAGAAAAAAATTCACACAAAAATGAATGAGGTTTTTCTTAGAACAACTCCCATCACATACACCATATAATTTATACTGATGTAGTACTTTACAACTATAAACATGGTTTATACTTTTTTTTTTTAAGATTTATTTATTTGAGAGACAGAGAGTGTGCGCATGTGTGCACATGTGACTGGGGGGAGGGGCAGCGGGAGAGGGAGAGGGAGAAAGAATTTCTAGCAGACTCCCTGCTGAGCACGGAGCCTGACATGGGATGTGGGGCTCAATCCCAAGACCCTGAGATCATGACATGAGCCAAAATCAAAAGTCAGATCCTTAACCGACTGAGCCACCCAGGCACCCCACGTTTTACTTATACTTCTTAGTTGATCTCCATGAAGTGGTCTCATGTATCTTCCACTCTTATCATCTAACACTCTCCTTCACATTAGGTGAATTTATCATTTCTCTCCTTCATAACCCACTCCCCCCTCCTATGCCCCATCCTCTTCCCCTACAAACAAAATCTCTGCTTATCTGTCTCCTTCTCTTAAAATGCCTTTCATCCCATCAGTGTCCAGCAAAAATGCCATTTCCTCCATAAAGTCTTCCCCGATGCTTTCATTTAAAGTAATCACTTTGTTCCTTTGACCTGATTAGAACATTTAACATTTTCTGTCTTGTAGTGTATTATTACTGTTTTAATATATGTTTTAATCTCCCTCACATTATAAACTTCATAAGGAAAGGGATTCTCTTATCTATCTTAATACTCATAAGTATCAAGCATAATAATGAAATATATAAAATTTACCTGCTGAATGAATGAATTCTAAAACGACCCTGTAAATTTAAGGTAGTAAGTCACCTAATAAATAAGGAGATTATTTCAGATAAGTTAAATTATATCCTTAAAGCCAAAACAACTAACAAACAGTGGAGCTGAGACTGAAACCCAGGCTTTTTGAAGACAAGTCAGTGTTCCTTCCCTAACAGCTGGCTTGACAATCTAGGGCTGGGTTTTTTATTGCAATATTTCCATGTAGTCTATATAAATAGGCTGCATTCATTTAAAGAAATAGAATTAGATTACAATATGATCATAAATTATACCAATATTGGGATAACTATACCCAAAAGGAAAAACAAACCAAACAAATGACCAAACACCACCCCATCCCACCGAATCATTTATAACAACAAAAAACTTAGCCCTGACAAATTTCTCTTTCAATAGCAGCTCTGTTAGTTTGGTACTAGTTTTGGTAGAGGGACAGAATAGAACAAAGGCATATTACTAAGGATAATTTAATTCAAAATTTAAACAACTTACCGGCAAGCACAAGGGTAATATTCAGTACAATGAATATTCCACAAAATAGGCCAACTCTAAAAGTAGTCCATGCTGGTGCAGGCTGTAGACAGAAAAACAGCATGCTGGGCATAGGGCAAAACACTGCATACATTTAGTATATGCTGTAATAAATTAGTAGTATGAGACCCAAAGCTCTACCATACAAAAATATTTTATGAACTGAATTTTTTATATATCAGAACCAGAGAAACATCATTCTCCTGTAATATAAAATGGATTTGCCAGTTATTCAAATTCCTTTACAAAAATCTGATTACTAAATAAACAAGAATTTAATCTTGAACTTTGAACTATATATGCACTGAGTTTTTCTTATGGGAGAAATCTAAGGGCAATTTCTTTTTTACAAAGTATGTATCTTTAAATTTTATAGGTCACGATTACTCAGAATTCACATATTTGGTACTATGAACCATGGAGACAATGGCAAAATTAAGAGCACTTCTTTTCTATATTACTTACACTATTAACACTAGGGTAACTAAAAAGTGAAATTTTTTAAAAGATTTTATTTATTTATTTGAGAGAGAGCACAAGCAGGGGGAGCAGCAGGCAGAGGGAGAGGGAGCAGCAGGTTTCCCGCTGAGCAGGGAGCCCGATAACAGGGCTCGATCCCAGGACCCTGGGATCATGACCTGAGCCAAAGGCAGATGCTTAACCGAGTGAGCCACCCAGGCGTCCCTAAAGTTAATTTTTAAGATATAAAGAGATTCTCCAGAGACTGGAATATGAGAATCTCCAGAGTGTGTAGGTTCAAAAAATATTTTTCTCTATTTTACGGTAGTTTTATATTTAGAAAATGATAAAAGGAAATCAACTGTTTTCTAATATAAAAGGAAGTACCCTGATATTTTAAACATAAACGTATGAGAAACAGGAGAGAGAAAATATTGTGGAATTAAATATTTCCTATGAATATTATAAAGAACTTGTTGTTGTTAAAGGTATAATATCTTAAATGTTACATTTAAGATAGTTTAAATGTTTTCTAAAAACCTTTATATGAAAAAAAGCATTGAAACTCCCTCTGCTAAAAACCTTTAAATGAAAAAAAGCATTGAGACTCTCTCTGACTTATATATTAATCAGTAACAGGTATCTGAATTGTTAAAGATTGAAAGCATCCAGAGGGAAGACGGTCATTTGTATTTTCAAAAAAATTTTTTCTGGTTTAAAAAATTGTGTAATTTATCATATATAAAAGAATATATATAATGTATTTGGACTGTTAGGAACTGAATAATAAAGTGTTCACCCATCATCAGAAACAGAACATTTCTATTACCTTTGAAGTCCCTATCCCTTCCAGATCCATAAACCTTCCCTCCTCACCAAGGATAACCATTTCCGTGTTTTCTTAGCTTTACCACTTCTTTTTGCATTTATAAATACCTTAATTCTTCAAGATTTTCTTATTTTTAATAGCTTTACTAAAATATAACTCACATATACTAAACTGCACATATTTAAAGTATACAATTTAGGGGCGCCTGGGTGGCTCAGTTGGTTAAGCGACTGCCTTCGGCTCAGGTCATGATCCTGGAGTCCCGGGACCAAGTCCCACATCGGGCTCCCTGCTCAGCAGGGAGTCTGCTTCTCCCTCTCCCGCTCCCCCCTCTTGTGCTCTCTCTCTCTCTCAAAATAAAAATAAATAAAATCTTTAAAAAAAATAAAAATAAAAAAAATAAAGTATACAATTTGATGTTTTGATATATGTAAACACTTAGGAAATTATTACCATAATCAAGACAATGAACATATCTATTGCCCCTCCCAAGAGATTTCTCATGCCCTTCTGTAACACTTTTCTGCACGCCACACCCTATCCCACCCCACAGAAAACCATGGATCTGCTGTCATTATATAGTAGTTTGCATTTTGCAGAGTTTTAGGTAAACAGCATCATATAGTATATACTCTTTTTTGGTTTGGTTTATTTCCCTCAGTGTAATTATTTTAAGATGCACCCATATTGTTCCATATATCAATGTTTACTCCTTTTTATTGCTGAGTAGTATGCCATTATATGGATATACCATAACTGTTTACCCACTCACCTACTGATAGATATGATTTGTTTCCAAGTTTAGGCTACTATGACTAAAGCTGCTTCAGAACATTTTGTGAACCATTTTCTTAAAGGATTTTATTTATTAATTTATTTATTTTAAAGAAAGCTCTATGCCCAACATGAGGCTCAAACTCATGACCCTGAGATCAAGAACTGAATGCTCTACCAACTAAGCCAGACAGGCGCCCCTTGTGTACACATCTTTATATGAAAATATGCTTCCATTTGTCTTGGGTTAATACCTATGAGTATAATGGCCAGATCATATGGTAGGTAAAGGTTTAATTTTTTAATAAACTGCCAAATTGTTTTCCAGTATGGTTGTATCATTTTAGTTTCCACTAGCAGCATCTGAGATATCAGAGCTTTGTTCCTCAAACATTTAGTGTCCATGTTTTTAGTCATTCTAATAGGTATATGTTACCTCACTATGGTTTTAATTTGCATTTCCCTATGACTAATGATACTGAACATCTACTCACATGTTTACTTGCTATGCATATATCTGACTGTTCAGATCTCTTGCCCACTTTTAAGGTGGGTTGTTTGTTTTCTTATTTTTGAATACTAGAGTTCTTTATATATTTTGGATACAAGTTTTTTATCTATTATATTTTCTTCCTAGTCTGTTGCTTTTCTTTTCATTCTCTTAATATTGTCTTCTACAGAGCAGAAGTTTTAAATTTTGATGAGGAGCTTTTGGTTTTATTTCTTAGAAATCTTTGCATAAACAGGTCATCAAAACTTTTTCCTGTATTTTCTTCAAAAATGTGTACTTTTAGGTTTTCACTTAAGTCTATGCATACCTAAAATTAATTTTTGTATATAGTGTGAAAGATGTGTGGAAGTTCTTTTTTTTTGCACTTGGAAGCGAATCGCTCCAGCACCATTTGTTGAAAAAACTATCCTTGTCCCACTGAACTGTTTTTACATTTTTACTGAAAATTAGTTGACCAAGGGGAGGGGGGTGGGAGGATGGGTTAGCCTGGTGATAGGTATTAAAGAGGGCACATTCTGCATGGAGCACTGGGTGTTATACACAAATAATGAATGAATCATGGAACACTACATCAAAAACTAATGATGTAATGTATGGTGATTAACATAATTAAAAAAAGAAAAAGAAAATTAGTTGACCATATATTTATTGGTCTATTTTTGGACTTTTTAGTCTGTTTCATTCATCTATTTACTTACCTTGACATTAATACCACACTGTCTTGATTATTGTAGTTTTAATAATTTGATACAAGGTAGTATCAATCTTTCAACTAAGTTGTTCCCAAGTTTTGTTGGTTATTCTTGTTCATTTTTAACTCTGTATAAATTTTTTAATTTGCTAACCAGTTATATACATATATAATAAATACAAAGGCCTGTTGAGATTTTTAGCTGGATTGTGTTTTATCTATGGATCAATTTAGGAAGAAATGATAATTTAGAAATACTGGGTTTTCTAACCCACGAACATGATATATCTCTCATGCATTTGTCTCTTTTAATTTCTCGTAGCAATGTTTTATAATTTTATTTTATTTTATTTTATTTTTTTAAAGATTTTATTTATTCATCATTTGAGAGAGCAAAAATGAGAGAGAGAGAGCACATGAGAGGGGGGAGGGTCAGAGGGAGAAGCAGACTCCCTGCTGAGCAGGGAGCCCTATGCGGGACTCGATCCCGGGACTCCAGGATCATGACCTGAGCCGAAGGCAGTCGCTTAACCAACTGAGCCACCCAGGCGCCCCTGTTTTATAATTTTAAATGTAAAGGTCTCACACACCTTTTGTCAGATTTATCCCTACATATTTCAATTATAAATAGCATTAAAAAATTTTTTATTTCAGGGTGCCTGGGTGGCTCAGTTGGTTAAGTGTCTGCCTTTGACTCATCCGCATCGGGATCTCTGGTCAGCAGGGAGCCTGCTTCTCTCCCTTCCTCTGCTGCTCCCCCTGGTTTTGCACTCTCTGTCAAGTAAATAAATAAAATCTTTTTTAAAAAAAAAGAAGGAAGGGTGCCTGGGTGGCTCAGATGGTTAAGCATCTGCCTTCGGCTCAGGTCATGATCCCAGGGTCCTGGGATCGAGTCCCACATCAGGCTCTCTGCTCAGCGGGGAGCCTGCCTCTCTCTCTCTCTGTCTCTTATGAATAAATAAATAAAATCTTTAAAAAAAAAAAAAAAAAGAAGGAAATTAAAAAAAATTTTTTTTAAGATTTTATTTGAGAGTGAGCAAGAGAGAGCACAAGCAAGGTGAAGGGCAGAGTGAGAAGCAAAGTCCCCGCTAAGCAGGGAGCCCCATGTGGGACTCAATCCTGGGACCCTAGGATCATGACCTGAACCAAAGGCAGACACTCAACCGACTGAGCCACCCAGGCACCCAAATTTTTTTTATTTCAAATTGTTCTGAATGGTACATAGAAATACAATTTACTTTATTTATGGTCTTATATTCTGCAACCATGCTAAACTTACTTATTAGTTCTAGTAGTTATTCTAACGATTCACTGAATTTTTCTACATAGGTTACCATGTCATCAGCAAAAAAAACTCCACCAGTTTTAGTTCTTTGTTTCTCATCTGAATGCCTTTTATTTCTTTTTCCTATCCTACTGCATTGGCTAGAATCTCTAGTACAATGTTGAATAAAAGTGCTTAGAATGAATATCCTTTTTTGTCCCTAGTTAGGGAGAAGGTATTCAGAGTTTCACCATTAAATATGATATTAGTTATAGGATTTTTCATAAATGCCTTTTATTAGGATGAGGGAGCTCTTTTTGTTGTTGATTTCCATTCCGCTGTGGTCAGAGAACTTATATTCTATCATTCAAACCCTTTTAAGTTAAAAAAAATTAATAAATAAATCTTTTTAAGTTTATTGAGACTTATTTTATGAAACAGAATATGTCACCTAAATATTTTGGTATAATTACTGTGTAGATGTCATTTAATAAATTTTTTTTGATGTAACTATGGCATTTTGGGTGAAGTTCTGTAGTAGCCCAGCACACCTGAATCTTCCCACCCCGTATCATTAAATACCTAATCATAATCATTGGTGACTATAACATGAAATAAATATCTCACACCTTAATAATTTGGGGAGACCAGGGCGCCTGGGTGGCTCAGTTGGTTAAGTGACTGCCTTCGGCTCAGGTCATGATCCTGGAGTCCCTGGATCGAGTCCCACATCGGGCTCCCTGCTCGGCGGGGAGCCTGCTTCTCCCTCTGACCCTCCCCCCTCTCATGTGCTCTCTCTCTCTCTCATTCTCTCTGTCTCAAATAAATAAATAAAATCTTTAAAAAAAAATAAAATAAAAATAATAATAATTTGGGGAGACCAAGAAGTTAGAATGTCGATAAGAATAAACAATGGAAGGAATACAGCATAAGAAGAGAAAAGTGGGAAGACATTACAATTCATCATGAAGTGAGATCTGGTGCTGGATTTTTAATTTTTTTAGATTTTATTTATTTATTTGACAGAGAGAGAGACAGCAAGGGAGGGAACAGAAGCAGGAGGAGTGGGAGAGGGAGAAGCAGGCTTCCCGCTGAGCAGGAAGCCCAATGCAGGTATCGATCCCAGAACCCTGGGATCATGACCTGAGCTGAAGGCAGACGCTTAACGACTGAGCCACCCAGGTGCCTTGAGGCGCTGGATTTTTTAAAAACAAAATAACAGTGGTAATAACTACTTTTAAAATTTGGCTTTTTTTTTTTTTTTTTTTAAGGAGAGAGAGCAGGGTTGGAGGGCAGAGGGAGAGGGAGAAAGAGAATCTTAAGCAGGCTCCACACCCACTGCAGAGCCTGATACAGGGCTCAATCTCATGACCCTGAGATTAGGACCTAAGCCGAAATCACGAGCTGCACGCTTAACTAACTAAACCACCCAGGTGCCCCTGACATATTTTTTAAAGTAATGAAACTAGTATGTCTTATCAACTAAACAGATTGTGTTGATTATTAAATAGGCAAAACCAACCAACCAAAAAACTGGAAGCAAATACTAACTTGAGCAGCTCCCAAAGGGGGGACACGTAAACGCTTCATAGCTTTTTGTCGGTCACCATCTTCAAGTTCATTAGTCACTACAGCCTAGAAAGACACATTAAATTTTGACATAGGTTATACTAATCTTGCGTAATACATAAATAATTCTGAACCATTTATATACATGGTACTCTGATAACCTCTTGGTGAATGTACACTGACAAAGCAAAAGACAAAAATCATGAGTAAAGAATATTGTATTCAAAGATAGCAACTAATTACAAAAAGAGAATAGAGATGAAGAATTATTTCATTAAAAATAAGACATTAATGAAATTGAAAATATGTGGTACGTAAGTGAGATTACTATACCTCAGTTTCAGAGATGAGCTGGTTGATTTTCTTGCACGTATAAAATGGGGCCACTTCAACATGAGCCACGCGCCAATCTGCTCCACGAGAAGTTTCCAGGATTTTGTCATGCTTTTTGAGGATTTTTCGAAACCCTGTAAAATTCAGATTCTACAGAAAGAAATAAGAAAAACTACTATAATTTCCACCACCATAAAAGAAGAAAAATAGTAAGCACTATGCATTGATGAGCTGACTGATGACTGAGTACTGAGGGAAATGGCAATGCTTTCATTTAAGCATTTACTTCTAAAAGGATAAGACTCTTCTTTCTTGGGGTGCCTGGGTGATACAGTTGGTTAAGCAACTGACTCTCAGTTTCAGCTCAGGTTGTGATCTCAGGGTAGTGAGAGTGAGCCCCACCATCAGGCTCTGTGCTCAGTGAGGTGTCTGCTTGAGACTCTCTCCCTCTCCTTTTGTTCTTCCCCACCACATGATTACTCTCTCTCTCTCATAAATAAATCTTAAAAAAAAAAAAAAGACTCTTTCTTCTTATTCCACCTATTTATTTCAAGGTAGTATGCCATCAATAATAAAAGAAACCCTAAACTATGAACCCTATGATTTCTATTTCAAGTAAATTAATGGAAGTCTTAGACTCAAAACATTTTTATTTCCATTTTCTTATGTACAATTATTCTCAAAAAGACTAATTTATATTATTTTGTTTCATGATCAAAAGAATACTATCAGAAAATATTTTGGATTTATAATACACTGAATACATTTATTACTTTTTTGTTTTTTAAAGGACTGGTATTGCTATGTATTTTCCCCCTACTACACAAGCACGTATAAAAACGGAAGATCGTTTATTTCTTTTAACTTCATTTTGCTTCCATCCATTCTCAGTTTGGGGATGGGGGTGCAAAAAAGAGTAACACTGATCATACATACAGGGGTTTGCTGATAATGGATAGGAGCTTGCACTCCTCCTCCATTTCTACAATATCAAAATACTACACTTTTCTACATTCTCCAATTGTTGTTTTTCAGTATATGCAAAAAAGCAGGAAACTGTAGATTTGCATGGTTCTTTAAACCAGAGATCTTCCAAATTTGCTGAGCACATATCCCTATCAGTAAAAAAATTGAGCACTTACTCCAAATTACACTTTGCTTCCTTGCTAGTTTGTTTATAATTTTTGTCTCATACCTTAGCAAATCATCTTAAACTCTCCTAGGGGTGCATACACCGTGATTTAGATACTGCTTTCAATTAATTTTCCTTTCTCCTCACTCTCAATATATATTCTTACAGAAGAGCCAGCCTTAAAGAATAGAGAATAGAACAGAACTTCTATAATTAACAATTATTTTTGTTTTCCCAAGGAGCTTTTTATAATGGCGCCAAACAAAAGCTTCTGGGAAAGCTAATAAAATAAAATTAAAAAAATAAAAAAATAAAATAAAATTTAACACGGGTGTTTCTCTGCAACACACAAGCATAATCAATGAAATATGAAATGTTAATATTTTATAGCATTATAAGAAGAATTACATTTTTGTTTCTTTTTAAATATAAATTATAAAGCTACAGATAAATTTCAAAGGAAAGGAATTTCCCATCATATACTTTACTATTCTTCTAAAATTATTTTCCAACTGGTTTCTTCTTTGAATGATAAAATACTAAATTACCAAAGAAGGTAGAATTATAAAAGAGAAAGAAAGGGAAAAAAGTACATGCATTAACAACTTAGATTACTAGAGATATGAGACTATAATGACTTGTTTTTATTTTATTCTTTTAAGATTTTATTTATTTGACAGAGAGCGACACAGCGAGAGAGGGAACACAAGCAGGGGCAGTGGGAGAGGGAGAAGCAGGCTTCCCACTGAGCAGGGAGCCTGACGCGGGGCTTGATCCCCCAACTCTGGGATCATGACCTGAGCCGAAGGCAGTTGCTTAAGGACTGAGCCACTACCCAGGCGCCCCGACTTTTTATTTTAAAACCCAATATTTACCCCTAGAATACTTTTGTTATATAACCTTTAGTTTTTATATAATGTTTTATATAACCACTGAATAGAAGTACTAATCACAATAATAAAATGGAAAAAGAACAGTATGTAAGGTCTCTTTAAAGATTTGATGCTTTTGCCTATTTAAATGTTTATTACTGAACAAATCTATTTTTCAATAAATTCATTATAGATTTAAATATGTAAACTAATCTGTAAAGAATGAGAAATTAATAAATGCCTTCTATTTCCATAATTCAGTGTACATGGTAATTCAGCTTTTCAGATTGGGTTTTAAAAATGCTGAGTGATATATCACAATAGCTTATTCATCCAGTCTCTATACGTGTTTGCTGTGACATAATTTCTTTCACAAGATATTTTTCCACTTTTTAAAAAAATTTTATTTTCATTCTAATGTAGTTAACATACAGTGTTATATTAGTCTCAGGTATACAACAGAGTGATCCAGTAATTCCATAAAGATTTTTTTTAATAGAGTTATATTACAATCTGTGGATAATACAATTAGAAGGATTCTCAGTGGGAAGTTGTAGAGTTAGTATCTTTTATATTACTAGTGTTAGTTTCAGAAAAGTTAACTGTCTAATTGCCTTTGTGGAAATTTTGTTATAGGCTTGGAAGAATGTAAAGCTCTTACATAGCCAGCAGTGGCTGGAGAAACATATATAATTTCTTATTTCTACTTACTACTACCACAGATGCCTCTAAAAATGGGAAGTAAACCATGAATCAAGGGTTACTTGTGCACACTGTAGAAAAGGTTTTAGAAAACTGATCTTCAAAAATAGAAGTCTTATTAACACGATTTTGCCACCTTTGATACATGGTTTTTAGCCAATAAGAATATCTGAAATCACATTAAGAACCTAAAAAATAATGACATGCTAAAGATTTCCCTTTTGGATTGGCCCATTAGTATAGTTCAAGGTTAATTCCAAACTCCTCAATTATTTGAAGGTTCCATTCTCCAGGATAAGACTCTAAGTACCTGATAGTTCTGCAGCAGGATTAGACTGAGGTAGAACTCACTGAAGGCCAGTTTAAGGTCTTTAATATTCCTATGTTGGACACGTTCCTCATGGGATAAGTGGAAGACTGGCTTCCTGCGCTGTCGCAGTGTAGTAACGCCAATGCTCTCTTTCTGTGCATCCAGTGATGACTGAAGCTCATTCTGAAGTGTAGCAAACCTGCGCTGAGCCTCTGCAAGCTTTTCTATAAAAACAAAAAACAGAATTTCAAATCATCAAGATAAAAAAAGCTGGTAAAGTTCTCACTGACTTTTGATTTCTTACTTTTTATTCTGGTCTGTTTCCCTAAAATTTCTAGGAAAAAAATGTTACATGTAATATTTAGAACTGGATAGGAAAAAAAATGTTTTGGTATAACATTTCATTCTATCTTTCTATCCCACATTTCCCTCCCTGCAAAACCTCAAGTGTACCCTTTGTTTTTACAGATGAAGATATAGAATCTAAAAAGCCACTAAAAGTGAGAAAGCAAAATGGTACAGCCACATTATAATTTGGAAAACAGTTTGTCAATTCTCAAAAAGTTAAACATAGAGTTAGCTACATTAAGATCCATCAATTTCACTCCTAGGTATATATGTTCACACAAAAACTTGTACATATACATGAATTTGTATTCACAATAGTGGAATACAACCTAAATGTCCATTAACTGATGAAAGGATAAGCAAAATATGGCATGTATATTACATATATATATAATGGAATATTATTCAGTCATAAAAAAGAATGAAGTACTGATGCATACTATAACATGAATGAATCTTAAAGAAATCATGATAAGTGAAAGAAGATAATGCCACATATTGTTTTATTATTATTCAATTTATATGCAATGTCCAGAACAGGCAAATCCAGAGACAGAAAGATTATGGTTGCCAGGGCCTAGGGGCAGGAAGAACGGGGAGTGACTGCTAATGGGTATGCGGTCTTTTGGGGGTGATGAAAATGTTCTGGAATTATATAATGGTGATGGTTGTACAACCTTGTGAATATTCATGATTTGAATTTCTCTCCTCAGGAATAGCTCAGTCTCTTTTAAGGGCTCATGTGAGTAGGTCAGGCTCACCTGGGATAATCTCCCATTCTTAAAGTCAACTGATTTGGGACCTTAATTACAGCTGCAAAATCCCTTCATAGCAACACCTAAGTAGATGTTTGACTGAATAACTGGAAGAAGGTAGAGCATACACTATGGAGGAAGGGATGTTAGCGTCCACCTTAGAATTATGCCTACTGTGTATTTCTGAACTGATGCAAATTTCTGGAGACTCCAAATGCCACTTGGTCCAGCAAATGGAGATCTATAGTGTTCAGCTGACAGATGAAATATTAACCCAGGTTTAATTCACAGTGGACCCAGGTGGTCCAAAGACACATTATGATTGCTTTCTCTGTTCCAGAATGTATAATTGGAGTAGAAACACCAGGTCATTTGTAGAAATCTCCACATTGACTGTGACCCAGGGGTAAGAGCCATTATTGTAGGAACGATTAATGGAAGTTTTGAGAACTTCTTCCTATCAATAATCAAGAAGCAAAAGCACAACCCTAGCGGAACTCCAGAGGTTAGTGCCACCACCAGAGAAGTGAAAGATGCAGGGATATTGATATCTATCACATCTCCATTTATCTGTTTAGTCTGTGCAAAAGTTGGATGGATCTTGAAAAATGACTATGGATTACAGTAAATTTAATCAAGTGGTCACTCTGATGGCAGCTATTATACTAGATGTGGTATCATCACTGGAGGAAATCAACAGAGCCTATAGCACCTGGTATGCAGCTATACAACTAATAATGCAGCTTCTCATATGGCAACAAACACCTGCATGGTCTCTGAGCCCCAGAAATGGCACCATTCCCCATCAATACCGGTCAGCCACCTAGTGGCAGGTTAAATGCATTGGATGCCTTCTATCACGCAGGGGGGCAGAGATCTGTCCTCCCTGGAATAAATGTATTCTTGATATGGTTGTACATTCCCTGCTCATAATGCTCCTGGCTAGCACCACTATCAACTGGAATGCCTCATCCATTTTCATGGTATTCTATATAGCTTTGTTTCTGATCAGGAAACTCATTTCATAGCAAAGGTTGTAAAGCAATAAGCTCCATGGAATAAAATGGTCTTACCACATACCCAGAAATTGCTGGCCTAAAGAGAGACTTAACAAAGTGAGCTGGGAGACAAAACTCTGTAAGAATTGGGTTCAGTCTTACAGGATGCAGTATTAAGGCCATTATATTTATTGGTGCTTTCACAAACACAGCCAAAATACAGTCTAGGAATCAAGGGATCAAAGTGGGAGTGGCTCCTCTCACTACTATACCAAAGAACACTCACGTAATTTTTGCTTTCCAATCTGCAATTTGAACTCTGCCTATTGGTTAGTTTTCAAAGGAAAATGCTTCTTTCAGAGGAATACAACAATGGTTTTACTGAGTTGGAAGACGAGACTGCCACCTGGCCATTTTGCACTCAACATACCACGGAATTACTAGGCAAAGAAGTTGTTTACTGGTTAGTGATTGATTTTGATTACCAAGGGGTAAGTGAGTTGTTAATGCATAATAGGAGCAAGGAGGATTGTGTCTACAACCCAGGGGACTCTCTGGAACACATCCTGTTTTTTCCATGACAAGTAATAAAAGTTAATGCAAAACTACAGAAATCAAAGAAAAGAATTATTGAGGATTCAAACCCTTCAGGAATTAAAGTTTGGGTTATCCCATCCAGTAAAGAACCCCAGCCAGTTGGGCTTCTGGCTGAGGGCAAAGGAAATATAGAACGGGTAGTGGAAAAAGCAAATCACAGATATCAGCTATGGTCTCTTAACCTTGTTGCTCTTTTACATAGCTTATATTTTCCTCTCTATCTCTTTTTGTTGCATTCTGGGTAACTACTTCAGCTCTATGTTCGAGTGTATAAACTTTCTCTTAATCTCTACCTAATTCGCAGGTTTAACTAGTTAAGATATTAATTTCAGTGATTATATTTTCATTTTAAAAGTTCATTTATTGGTTATTTTATTTTTAAGATTTTATGTATTTATTTGAGAGAGAGAGAGCGAGCACAAGCGGGAGGAGGGGCAGAGGGAGAGCAGACTCCCTCTGCTGAGTAGGGAGCATGGAGCCAGCTGATACCAGGACCCTGAGACCATGACAGGAGCAGATACTTAACCCACTAAGCCACCCAGCCACCCATGTAATTGGTAATTTCAAAAAGTCAATTTTGATAGTTTCTTTTTTGTGCATGGTTTTGATACTCTTTTAGGTCTTTCCCCATATTAAGCATGTATTTTATTTTGTATCTAATAATTTTGCATATTTTATGTAGCATTTTACTGTTTTGTAGTGAGAGGTATTCAGATTTTCTTCCTAGTCTTCCATATTATTAGATAGAACAATTCATCTATTTTCAAATCTCACACTGAAAAGGCAAAATGAATTTCAAGGTTCTTTTTATAGAAGTCAAGCATTTCTATTACAAAATTGTTCATCTTATTATCCTTCTGATCAAAAACAATATAGAACTTTTTGGTTCTTTCTTAGTTCATGGTGTATTTAGTGATTCTGTAATTTTTTCATGATGCTCCTAGACCAAAAGATATATTTAACACTTCTGTTTTATTAACAACTTAAGTATTTATGTCCTAACCACTTAAAAGCCATTTGAAAAAATAGTACACACAAATACAAACACATATTTAATGAAAGAATGTGATAATTTATCCAAGGTCAACTATAAATTACTTTGCTGATTAAAAACCTTAAGTAATTAGTAAGACCCAAAAGCTAGAAAATCATAATATCAATGATCAACTTTTATTGTTAAGAGACTAAAATGAATTTGCTATTTGTTTACCTTCCTTAGCCAGTTGTCAATACATATATTTTGTAATTATTTACAATGATATTAAAAGTGAAAGAAGTCCCAAAAATGGAAAGAAAGAAGAACCATTACTTCATGCGTGCCACCAATAAGTCAAGAAACAAATACCTCCCCATCTGGCAAACTCCTTACTCATTTTACAAGGCTAATCCCAAATATCATTTTCTATGTAAAGTGTTTCTTGCCTAAAAACTCTCAGCCACAACTTGAAACTCCACCTATAGGACTCTCATGAGGTCACAAACACGCACACAAAGCACACTGAACATAATTCTTTGTTTATATGTTTGTTTCATTGATTAACTGTGAGCTCTCTGAGCCAATGATTTTCTGAGGGAAAAAAAAAAATCTTCATTTTTTTAATTGTGAGCAATTTTTAAATAGCTTTTTCAGGTATACTTTACATAGCATAGCATTCACCCATGGTAAGCATATTTTGCTGATTTTTAGTAAATTTGTAGACTTGTGCAATTATCAGCACCATCCAATTTTAGAACATTTCCAACATCCCATACATTTCTGTCAGGGCCATTGGCTATGAAAGCTCACTCCCACCCCCCAGCCCCAGGTAACCATTGATCTGCTTTCTCTTTCTATACATTTGCCTTTTCTGGACACTTTTATAAAGGAATCATACAATATGTTGTCTTTTGCATCTGTCTGGCTTCTTAGCATGATTCTGAGGTTCATCCATTTTGTATCAGTAGTTTGTTCCTTTTATTGCTGATTTATACTTTGTTGGGTGGATATACCACATTTTGTTTAAATATTAATCAGTTGAGGAACATGTGAATTGTTTCTAATTTTTTTACTATATAAATTATGCTATTAACATTCATGTATAAATTTTTGTGAGGACTATCATCATCATCTTTGTAATTGTAAAAGCGTGCATAGAGTAGGCTCAACCCATGTTTGTTGACTGACTGACTTAATGAATATGTAGGAAAAATTTCTCTCTAGTAATCCAAGTTCCCATATAGAAATAGAGGAGAGGGGCGCCTGGGTGGCTCAGTCGTTAAGCGTCTGCCTTCGGCTCGGGTCGTGATCCCAGGGTCCTGGGATCGAGCCCCGCATCGGGCTCCCTGCTCGGCTGGGAGTCTGCTTCTCCCTCTGCCTCTCCCCCTCACCCCCGCTCATGGTGCTCTCTCTCTCTCTCTCAAATAAATAAGTAAAATCTTTAAAAAAAAAAAAAAAAAGAAAGAAATAGAGGAGAAATATATACCAGGGGTATTCAGCTACTTTTTTGAACTATTTTCTTCCTTAAGGGCAAGGCTATCTAGAAGAGCATATGAAGGAAAATCCCTGGTTGGGAATAGGGGAGTAAAAGCATGTAATCTGAAAAAAAAAAAAATTTTTTTTTCAGTATTACCATAGTTATGGTGTGAGATCTTTATACTTAGCAAAATGGTTTAATACTTATCAACAGATTTAAAAAGGATGAGAAACACTGCTTTTGATACCAAGTGTCCAAATCTGTGTTTCAAGGACACCTCAATTTTCTAGAGTCAAATATCCAAAAATCTCAAACATATGGGGGCAGCCCAGAACCTGGAAAAAGGTAAATGTGTACATAAGAATGTACTTTGGCCTATGAATTAAAATCTACAAATATACTTACAAAAAATAAAAATGAATATTTCTAGGTAATTTCATAAATGCTGCTGAAAGCAGCCTATTTTGACAATAAATTTCAATTTCTACTCATGCCAATAAATCAAGTGGCCCTGAATGAGAACAGATTATTACTTTTATAATATATGTTTAATGCCATAAGCTCTCAGAAAATAAAATATTTGATAAAAATTTCCAATAACCACTCAAAAACTTTCAAAGCACCTATATGTCCCTCAAAGAGCTATATGGTTAACAAGATTTTTCTTAGTTTTCACAACATTTACATTTTTTTACTTTTAGAAAAGTTATTTCAGAACTATAAGCTATCTTCAGAATAACAAAGCTATTACATTGTTATGGAACTGAAGAATAATTCTTTATAAAGTTAGTATTTTAGAATACATTTATTTTTTTGTATACATATCTTGCAATGTTCCGAGGTTGCTAATTCAATTTATGGACCTCAGTGTTATTTGAAATACGAAGTAAGTTTGTAAGAAGGTTGACCAACCCTAGATGACTCAGGATAGTTAATTTCGTTTTATTACATAAAATTTTTTTCTGCTTTTATCTGGAATTCTTATTACCTGAAACCGTTACACCTTAAGTACTGAAGTCTAAAATATCCATGTATGAATAAAACATAATATTCTTCAAATTTTTTTCTATAATAATAACTGAATCCTTATTCTCTTACAACTCCAGCTTCAGCAGACTGTTTGTAATCCTCCTCACCCCCCAATATGTCATGTATTTTGATGTCACGATGCATCTGGATAGGTGTT
Organism: Neomonachus schauinslandi; assembly: GCF_002201575.2. Lineage (NCBI taxonomy): Eukaryota > Metazoa > Chordata > Mammalia > Carnivora > Phocidae > Neomonachus > Neomonachus schauinslandi. The sequence continues at coordinate 41,151,638 of NC_058408.1, read as the reverse complement.
TCCTTAGAATACTGTACTCTAAGTCCTCTAATCCCCAATATACTCCTCCAAGGGCATGTGGAAATGCCCCGCATTTTCAAGCATCCAATTTAAATTTTACTTCTTCTGGAGGCTTTTCCACAATCCCTGTTTTCCTCCAAGTAAAGTCAATGCTTCTTCATGTCAGTTTCCATAGTACTTCGCAAAATTCTAAAATACCAAGTATCATATTGTACATAAACTTAAAAGAAATAGATACAATTGGTAAATAAACACATTAGATATAATCTGATATTTTCTATTCTACTATATTCTATTCATATTTTTTATATTCATATTTTTTTTAAATGCTCATGATGACTCCAGGTATTTTAATTTCCTGACCCATGTATCGGGTCAAAACCTACACTTTAAAAGAACATTAATTTAGATGATAAGTTTTTTTATGAAGATGCCATCCTGCAACTGTGTTAATCCATGACCAGGGAAATGCCCCATCTTATCAGTCTTGTAAAGAAAAAAAATCTTATCAGTCTTAGAAAGACCTAGGAGACTTCAGCAATTCATAATGCCATCACCAAAAAGGAGCCTTCCTTTAAAAAACTTCCCTCTCCTTCCATGGTCTTCAAATATTAAAAAATAAGAGGGAAGGATAGTGGACACATGGATAGTACATAAATAATTGTAATTTTAATTTTCATCAGATATGTTAACAAGAAAGCAAGCCAGTCTGGTTGCTTTAATTCATGTCCCCTATTTCTCTCCTAACCAACCTCCCAACCCCCATTCTTTAATAGCTCTTAAGTAATGGATTCTGTTGTAATAAACTCAAGATAATCATGATGTAGGAAAAAATAATAAGACAATGGGAATTTTAAGCAATACTACAGACCTATGATCACCCTAATTAATAAATACTTAATCTATGTCTTTAAACACACACAAGCAAAGAGCTAAACCAGCCATTAAGTCATAATTTAGCTATGTGGGTACTAGATACATATAATCACTTGTAAAATGATATTTAGTTATTGCAGTAAAAAAGATGCTTATGTTTTATTACAAACACTCAGTGGCATAATATACAATGCCTCAAATTCAGTAAGAATAAAGAAAAACACATAACAGGATTATAGGAATAACTGTAACAGGAATAGTTCTGAGTAACTATTATCCAATTGGTCTTACATATATATATGAAGCCTGAAAATATTTTACAGCCAAGAAATAAATCTGCTTCTTTTTTTTTTTTTGAGTTTTAATTTTTTTTTTATTCTTATGTTAATCCCCATACATTACATCATTAGTTTTAGATGAAGTGTTCCATGATTGTTTGTGCATAACACCCAGTGCTCCATGCAGAATGTGCCCTCCTCAATACCCACCACCAGGCTAACCCATCCTCCCACCCCCCTCCCCTCTAGAAAAATAAATCTGCTTCTATTGCCATAATTCCCATACTTATAAATAACACTACTGCAATTTCTTTTCTTCCCTTCTTCCCTCCCTCTTTTTTGGTAAAGAAAGGAAAAGCTCATAACACTGCTGTGAAGTCATAATAACCGAAGCCAAAATATTAGGACAGGTAAAAAAAAAAAAAACTGAGATTGTTTAGAAATGAAGGAAAAAGCCCCTAGCTATTTAGAACATTCCAACCCAGGGGTGCCTGGGTGGCTTAGTCGTTAAGCGTCTGCCTTCAGCTTAGGTCATGGTCCCAGGGTTCTGGGATTGAGCCCCACATTGGGCTTCCTGCTTGGTGGGAAGCCTGCTTCTCTTTCTCCCACTCCCCCTGCTTGTGTTCCCTCTCTCGCTGTGTCTCTCTCTGTCAAATAAATAAAATCTTTCAAAAAAAAAAGGCTTTGCCTGTGTTAACTGTGGAATATTAAAAGCAACAGATATATTCTAAGATTTTGTTTTTATGTAGGCACATAAAAATGCTGCTTAGAAGCAAAGTATTTTGAATACAGAGAAAGCAAACTGGTTCTAGCAAACAGAAAGATGTTGTAACATAGAGTGATGAATATTACCAATGGAAAAGGACATTACTGATCACTACAAAAAAGATTTCTAACACTATAGCTCTCAGGATTGATGCCATTTTTAGTACTAGAAGAGACCTAGGAGACTTTAGCAATTAGTAATGTTATCACCAAAAAGGAGCCTTCCTTTAAAAAATTTCCATTTCCTTCCATGGTCTTCAAATATAAAAAGATTGTATCTATTGGGGAGCTTGGGTGGCTCAGTCAGTTAAGCGTCCGACTCTTCGTTTTGGCTCAGCTGGTGATGTCATGGGTCCTGGGATCAAGCCCTGTGCTGAGCTCTGCACTCAGTGGGGGTGGGGGGGGTGGTGTTTGCTTGAGGATTCTCTCCCTCTTCCCCTCTCCTGGAGAATGCACTCTCTCTCTAAAATAAATAATTTAAAAAAAAATTTTTTTTAAGATTTTATCTATTAATATAAATGCTTATATCTTATTAACCAAAAATATGTAATAAAACATAAAGCGCAATAAAATGACTTATATCAGGTTTTGTGAAATTCTGACAATAGCTTCTAACTCCTCACAGGTGGAACCAGAGAGGGCTGGGAATCAATTTGTTCATTTTAGAAGCAAGTACATGGAGGCCTAGAAAGGTTAAACGGTAAACTTCTTCTAAAAAAATAGTAAGGTTCAAAAATCCAAAATGTAATTAGTAGGTAAAACAATTGATATGAAAATAAGTATCTATATTTTAGTAGTATTCATTTTGTTTTGTTTGGCTTTTATACCATTTTGTTTGGGGTATTTAGAAGTTTCAGTCAAAACTATATCTCACTTGAAAGTGACCATTTTTAGCTGACCATTAAATAATTTGTGAGATACAAGTGGGTGGAGGTAGGTTTATAAGCTGAACTCATCCCTGTATTATTTATACTTTTTCTGTGCCCTAGTGTCTGAGAATTGCAGTCTATAAGACAATCTGCCATGGAGAAGGTGGCTAAATAAGGAGAAAAATGATACTGTCTAGGACAAGTGCCAAATTCTGTTTCTGTCAATCATGTCTTCATATTACCCATCACTTCCTGACCTGGCAAAAAGTTAGTCTGAAGACTATCAATTTGGACCTACTCTGTGGTGACATCAAGTGACATGCCCTACTGGCCCATACATACAGAAAAAGGAAGTCATTTATAATCATAGCCTCCAAATTTTAAATAGTAGAAAGCCTAAAATTATTTTTGAAAAATAATCAAATCTAAGATACCATTTTTCAAACTAGGGTTATAACCCAATATGGGGTCATAAAAGCAATTGTGTGGATCATAAATCAGCATTTTATAAGTCAAATAGAAATAAATATAGAAAACAGAATATATTACACATAGCAAGGATATTATTCCATGAAAAAATTTTAATTGTTTAAATATATTGCATATACACATATATATAGTTGCACACAAACATACATAAAACACACATATCTGACTAGGCGTATGGGTCACAATTTGTACATAGTTTTTGCTATAACTCACCATATAAAAAATATGTATCTATTGTTAAGAATAGATATTTCTTTTGCTTTGTATACCAAGAAGCATTATCTACTCTTTCTGATCTAAATTACCCACACAGAGTTGGGCTCAGAGATCCTTCCCCAAAAAAAATCACAGCAAAAGAAAAATGCTAATTACCTTGACCTTAATTTACATTTTGCATTTACAGCCTTAGGTCACATGCTATAGGCCTTTCTTGGTCTAAACACTTTTTCCCCTGCAAATGCCTTCCTCTTTCAGCTTCTTCTTCCTCATTCTTCATTACATGGCCACCCTCTCCCTCTCTGTCTACACTGCTGGTTCCTCTTTTCCTCCTACCTCCTAACTGAAAATTATCTCTGTTCTTACATACTGCAATTTCTCTGTATATTTTCCCTTGCTGAAAATCTATCCATTGCAGTTTCAAATAATATTTCTATTTTGTTACTGCATTCTAGGTGCTTACAATGTGGTGCAAAGGACATGCATATATACTGTGCCCTTTCATGGCTCTGTGCCTCTGCATAAACTGCTCTCTTTGCCTAGGAAGTCCAGCCATAAGTGAAAGATGAGAAGGACATAGAATTAAGGCATTTGCTTCCTTTTTGTTCTTTTTTGCTAGAAGGGAGTGACTTGCTAAGGAGACTAAACCAGTAAAGAGGGAAGTCAATGATGCATTTATTTATTAATTCTTAGAAGAAATAATTACTGGAGGAAGGTCTTGAGGAGCTAAAATTCAGTCAGTAGTTGTAGAAATTTGCCACGGACTGAAGGATATCTTTTCTAAAAAGATTGGAGGAAAGTAAGTAAGGGTAAGAAGGTCAACAAGTACTTAGGGGGAGAGGTGGCGTAGATCTGCATACGTATTATACACCAACAGGAGCGAAGTTGAGTTTTTTAAAAAAATTTTTTTAAAGACTTATTTATTTTAGAGAGAGAGTGTGTGTGCAGGGGGAGAGGGAGAAAGAAACTCAAGCAGACTCTGTGCTGACTTCAGAGTCTGATGCAGGGCTTGACCCCATGCCCTGAGATCAGGACCTGAGCCAAAACCAAGAGTCAGGCGCATAACCAACTGCACCACCCAGGCACCCCTGAAGTCCTTTATATTTATTTGTAAAGTAGGAGGAGGTATAATGAGCATGATGGAGAAGATGGTGGGGTCAGAGAATTCAAGAGAATGGTGTTGGGTTTAGAAAAACACTTTGGAGGGGCACCTGAGTAGCTCAGTTTGTTGAGCATCTGACTCTTGATCTCAGCTCAGGTCCTAATCTCAGGGTCGTGGGTTCATAGGTTTGGGCTCCGTGCTGGCCACACGCTGGGTGTGAAACCTACTTAAGGAATAAACAAAACAAAATAAAACAAACCCACTTTGGAGCATGGAAAAGGGCACTGATTAGGACCCATGGGCAGCTTTGAGGACACAATTGAGAATGTAATAATGAATTTATACTGGTTCAAGTTTGTTCTGCTGTGAGTTTTTTTTCCCCCGGCTATCCTAAGCAGCCTGTGGGTAGGCATAAAGAAGGTAAAAGGTTGAATTGGTTTACAGTTGGAGTTTCACTAGGCAGATGCATTATAAGGCAATGAGGGTGAGGAGATTAAAAAGCACAAGGGACAAAGTGGCTAGGATAACTGAGGGAGAGGGAAATAATTCTGGGGGGGGGGGGCCTTACCAATAGATAGATGGGGGAATAGATGAGGGACTCAAGAAACTTGAGCTTTGTGATGAAAAAAGAGATATCAAAGGGGTAGGGTAGTATAAAAATATATATAAAAAAACAGAATTTTAAAGGGTCAGATATAAATAAATGGAAATTCCAGTATTTCCTTCTCAACTCCAATAGCATCTTGTGGATGTCACTCTGGAAACAATGCTCTAAAGAGATAGAAAGGAATATTCCATACAATGGAAAGGCAAAGTAATGTAATTAATAAGCAGGAACTGTCTAATTCAGCTCTGAAATAATAAAATCAAATTTCTGACTCTTCTGAAGCTTCAGACTGGACTTTAGTGAAGCTCTACCAAAGTACTGGTTCACAATGAGGTTCCCAAATCCTTGCAACTGCAAAAGAATCTAGGCAATGACCGTATTAGGCTTAAATACTGAGGTACTAGATGCGTTCCTACTCCAGCTAAAGAAAATATCCCTAAGTACAGTATAGGAAGAAAAACAAGCCCCATTTAAAAAATGATGATCAGAAGGTTAAACACTGACATGGCAGAGTTTCTCCTCAGCAGCAGAAATTGTCCCCTGTATGTTGTACCAAAAAACGACTCACCTGAATAAAATGTGTTGATTTTGGCAAGTTCCTTTTCACAGGTTTGGAAAAATTTTTCTTCAAACTTGGCAAAATACCTCTTTACCGTGTCCTCATCTGTAACTGAAAGCAAGGAAAAGAGTATTTGAATATGATGTCCAAAGGCCAATTAAGAAAACTAGGGAAATAAAATTTAAAGGTACTACTTCCTTATTCTTCAAAATGACAACAATGAACTGTGAACCATATTAAGCAAAGACTAATGAAAGCAAAGACTATTGTGTTCTTCATAGGAACACAGTCATTTTTTAACTGAATGAGACTCTCTAAGTCTTTACTATAATAAATTTATAGTGATGAAAAAAGTAAGTGTTCTAAAACTTCAGAAGACACTACTGTACAGATGTGATCAAGGAAGATTCAAGGTGTTGGGAGTAGAAATGAGTAGGATTTAGCAAGAGTAAATATTTCAGGGAATAAAAAAAGGAACAGAAAATGAAGACATGAATATATAATATGATCCTGGAAAAAATGAGTTGATTATTTCTACTATATTAAATTGCTTTCCACTCATTTTCACTTAGCCGCACCAGATACAGAAAAAAAATGTAGACTGATGGTTATAAATTACATATTCTCAGCCTACAGCTGCTGGGTAGGAACATAAGTGAGTTGAGCAAATGGTTGATTGTACAAGCATGGTGATAAACAGCAACTGACACCTTCAGGATAAGGAGTGGTATGGATTCTGGCAAGTAAGAGCACATGTCCATCTAATTAGTTGCCGTCCTGTGGTGACAGGGTTAAAGTTGTCACATCTTCCAATTTTCAAGACAAGCCACAAATCCAGATATTTTAAAACATAGTGTAGACCAATCAACATATGCCTCTGCAGGCTGGATCCACTTTGTGAGTTCTGTTATACAGCTGTTAATTTACTGAATACCGTAAGTACAGATATATGTAGCTTCAGGAACCTCCAAGCCTAAAAGGGTATGATTCTTGTCCAAGTAAGATCTGCCTAGACTCCAGATGCTAATCATAATTTAGAACTATCCTATTTCTGGATCTCTGGGGCAATCTAAGCTTGAAATGTGTAGAAAAAGTATAGGTCATTTTATGTTCCCCAGTTGCTTCCAATCTTAGTGCAATCCCAAAAACCCTTACACAGTTCATCTGTCCAGGAATAAGAGAAACAGTATTTCCCTGAGTAATAGCAATACACACATACACATACTAATTCTTTGTACCAGAGATAATTTAAAGAAAAACAAAAGCTTAAAATGAAGTTCTAAAAAGCATGTAAAATCTATTCATTTAATTTGAATAACACAAATGTTAAGAAAAAATTATCACTACACAAAACCTTGACTTTATTTCTATACCTACTTCTCTATTTCTTATGCTTTAGAACTTAACAGATAATGCAGGATTCTATTGATTTTGCAGTAAAGAAAGGGTGGCCACTTTAAGTTCCTCATGTAAGCTTCATAATTTAGGTACAATAAAGGCTATAGCTGCCCAAGGCCACTGTGAATTATTTTTACAAAGCATAAAGCAGGTCAAAGCACCCTTTTAAGGTGACCTTGAGTTAGAGATGATCCATGGTAACAGATGCTGCTCTTATAATAGCATTTAGCTATAGCTAATTTAAAATAAGAGTAATCTCTCATTCTACTTTATTACCCATTTTTTTAATTTTTATTTTATTCTTTATTGTATTGTTAGGAAAGAAAACCCAAAAGCAAAATATAGGCTTGGTCAAATTTACTTTGTTTCCCTATTTACAGAACAAAGTTGTTCACCAAAGCAATTTAAATATAGCTTCTGTTTAAAAAATAATTTTAACATATTAATATTTATATACAGGTTGCATATTCAACATCAAATATTTAAAATATTACTAAGAGGATGCCTGGGTGGCTCAGTTGGTTATGCGTCTGCCTTTGGCTCAGGTCATGATCCCAGGGTCCTGGGACTGAGCCCCACATAGGGCACCCTGCTCAGCGGGGAGCCTGCTTCTTCCTCTCCCTCTGCTCAAATGCTCTTTTTCTCTCTACCTCAAATAAACAAAATCTTAAAAATAAAATATTACTAAGAGCCTAGAAACCAAAAAAAAAAATCTAAATAAGCCTCTGAGAAACTAAAACATATAATAAATTTTATGTATTAAAGCATGAACATTCTGAGGCGCCTGGGTGGCTCAGTCATTAAGCGTCTGCCTTCGGCTCAGGTCATGATCCCAGGGTCCTGGGTTCGAGCCCCACATTGGGCTCCCTGATCAGCGGGAAGCCTGCTTCTCCCTCTCCCACTCCCCCTGCTTGTGTTCCCTCTCTTGCTGTGTCTCTGTCAAATAAATAAAATCTTTAAAAAAAAAATAAAGCATGAACATTCTACTCATTAATCAATCTCATATAAATTCTTCACTTCCTCAATTAAAGACTGTTTTATCGGGGCGCCTGGGTGGCTCAGATGGTTAAGCGTCTGCCTTCAGCTCATGTCATGATCCCAGGGTCCTGGGATCGAGCCCCACATCGGGCTTCTGGCTCAGCGAGGAGCCTGCTTCTCCCTCTGCCTCTGCCTCTCTCCCTGCTCATGCTTTCTCTCTCTCTCTCTCTCTGTCTCAAATGAATTAATAAAATCTTAAAAAAAAAAAAAAAGACTGTTTTATCTAAAATACCAGCAGTCTCGGGGAGCCTGGGTGGCTGAGTCGTTAAGCGTCTGCCTTCGGCTCAGGTCATGATCCCAGGGTCCTGGGATAGAGCCCCATGTCGGGCTCCCTACTCCGTGGGAAGCCTGCTTCTCCCTTTCCCACTCCCCCTGCATGTGTTCCCTCTCTTGCTGTGTCTTTCTCTTTCAAATAAATAAAATATTTTTTAAAAATAAAAAAATAAAATAAAATAAAATACCAGTAGTCTCTTATGTAGATTTCTGGTTCACATATAACTTAATAGCCACAAATCAGAAAAGAGTAGAGTAAGGTTACAGCAACACTAAAAAGTAATGGCAAAAACAGAGAAAAAAGGAAAAACTATATATAAAAGTAGATCTGCATATACAGGTGCCCGCCATTTTTGAAAGTTCAAGTTACACCAGTTTGTTTTTACAGAAGACATAACATGAGTACCTGTTTTTGCTAACTAAAAAGAAATCTGTAGAGGATTTCTGCTTAAAAAAAAAAAAAGTTTTCAGCATTTGTTTTGCAGCAAGCCATTACAAAGGAAGCAAGCACCCTGCCCAGTGAGAGTGGCACCACCAAGCTCCTTCCCTGGGAACTGCACTCAGCATCTCACCATCAAGTCGCCACAGCTTTGAACTATGTCTGCGAGCATCTGTGCTTTATCTCAATTTATTTTCTGCATCTGTTAGGAAAGTATGTCCTAAGGTATCAGAAAAGCCTAAGAAAGGATATTTTTTATTCCAGGAACACTAAAAATTGTTTCTATATAAATTAATGGTAACTACATCTTCACATCATTTTGGCTTACAAAAGGTTTCACAGAACAGTCTACTTTGGGGGAAACAGGTTCATAGGGATTTAAGAGTATGATAAAGGGTGTTTCAAATCAATGAGAAAAGAACAGACTATATAAAAAATAGGGTTGAGCCATTCATTTAAATAAACTCCAAATGGAGTTAAACAATGTTATAAAACACTAGAAAAAAATTAACTCTACATAGGGAAAGTTTTCCTAAATACTACACAAAACAGGCCATAAAGGGAACAACTGACATTCTCCCAAAATGAAAAATCTCCATTCCACAAGATACCACAAGCAAACTTAAAAGACAAGCAACAGACAGGAAAACATATCTGCAAAATTTAAAATAAAGGATTCACATGCCAAAGAGACTTCAAAAATGTCTTATAAATCAGTATTAAAAAGATATTCCACAAGAAAATGGGTAAATTAGAGCAATTCATAGAAAAATGCAAATGGCCAACGAACAAAAGGAAAGGATACTCAACATCCCAGATATCAGTTTAATGTGACTTCAAAATAATGAAATATAATTTTTAAACCATCAGATTGAAATAAATTTTAAAATATTATTTCAGCAATGGTAAAGGTAGATGAACTCTCGCTCCCTGTTGGTGGGAATGTAAATACGTAAAGCCATTTAGGAAGGCAATCAGAGAGTAGCCACCAAACTCTTCAGTGCATTTAATTCCACAGGTAAGAAATATATTCTAAAGGAATTGCTGCACAAAAGGATGTGTGTGCAAGTATGTTCATGTAACATGGTTTTTAAAAGTGATAAAGGAAACAAAGTAATATTCAACAAAAGGGAAACAGTTAACCAAATTATAATAACATCATATAATACTATGCAGCCATTTTAAAAAGATACACATACATCCTGGTATGTATGAAAATCCCAAGACACACTGTTGATGAAAAATTTAAATAACAGACTATAGGCAGCATGACCTCATTTATGAAAAGATATGTGCATAAATCAATATTCATATGTACATTCATAGAAAGAAGATTGGAAGGATGCATACCAAACTGTTAATTGTAGTTATCTCATTTGAAAGAGGAGTAGGTATGAGAGGGAGTCTCACATTTTGCTATCTACACTTAAAATTGTATTGCTTGAATTCATTACAATAAAATTTAATTCACGAATGATGAATTACATTGTATAAAGAGTATTATTAAGTGGTAGAAAAAAAGGAACATGTTGCATCCAAATCTTAAATTATACATAGTAAAACCTAACCAGCATAGCTAGTTGAAAAGAGTTAACTAAGAATGTAGAGGTACACAGGATGATTAAGCCTTTCACTCTGTTATGAGAAGTTGGTAGAATGCTGATTTTACAGAACATCAATATCTATTATAAGATGCTTCCTATAACTATAACCTATCTGCTGAATAATGTTAGAAATAATGTTAGAAATCAGTAACTCTTAGAGAAACAGAATTTTAGCGTTCAGAAATCAACTAGCCAATTTTCCTTGTTTTACAAGTAAGGAAATACAGGTGGAGAGAGCCTAGATAACATGAGGTTTTTTTCTCCATTCTCCAGTAACAATGTTAAGTTTTATAGAAACTCACTATATTTTCTTATTATAAAATAATGAAAATAAAAATTACTATGATGTGTTACTTAAGTGTTATGGACTGAACTGTGCAACCACCACCTCCCAAAATTTATATCTTGAATCCCTAATCCCCAGTGTGACATGGCCTTTGAGGAGATAATTAAGATTAAATGCGGTCTTAAGGACAGGGCCTTATTCCAACAGGTCTGGTGTCCTTATAAGAAGAGGAAGAGACATCAGAGATACCCTCACTGGACACTGAGGAACGGCATGTGAAAAACAGCCAGAAGGCCCTCTGCAAGCCTGAAAAGAGGGGCCTTACAAGAAAAGCCTGCACCTGACCTTGCATTTCAGTCCTCCAGAACTGTGAGAACAAAAAGTTCTACTGATTAAACCACACAACTACTGTATTCTATAATGGCAGCCTATGTACACTAATACAATCAATTTAACATGTCCTGAATTCAATAATTAGTCTCAAAAGACTAAGCCTACTTCAAAAAAAGGTAGCATATATAACTGCAAATCTTAGCAAGATGTATCAACAATTAAAAGATTAGCATCAACAGGGGAAAAAAAAAAGGCAGACAAAGGGGTGAAAATAAAATCCAGAATTGGTGAAGAATGACTCAGAGAACACTGCTGTAGAGAACCTTTTGCTGTGAGTTAAATAAGTATTAATTCAGTCAGTTATACGAGAGAGAGAGAGAGAGAAAGAGGGAGGGAGGGAGAGAGAGAGAGAGAATGACAGAGAGAATGAGGGAGAGATTTCTTTGTCATTTCTATTACGGTCAAAATTTTACCTCAAATTTATAGATGACAGAAAATTTCTTTCTCATCCACTCCCCCCAATTAGTAAGTTAACAGCAAATGACTCGAAGAGTACTAATCAGGGTAAAACATCCCTATTGCATAGGAACCACCACCAAGTGCTTTTTACAGCAATTGCCAGGAATATTCCTATTTTTATTTTTTTTAAATAAATAAAAATAAAAAAGATTTATTTGATTGAGAGAGCCAGCACACGTGCACACACTTGAGCAAGGGAAGGGGGAGAGTGAGAGAGAAACTCAAGAAGACTCCCTGCTGAGTGCAGAGCCCAAGGCGGAGCTTGATCTCACCATCCTGAGATCATGACCTGAACAGAAACCAAGAGTTGAATGCTCAACCAACTGAGCCACCCAGTTGCCCCGGGAATATTTTTATTTTTATAGCAGAAGTGTCATCTTTCACATGCATTCTCTCAAAAACCAATTTCTTAAAACCATCATTAATTTCTTCAAATATCTTATATATTTCATTCAACTTTTTATTACAATTTCAATGTTCTTAATTTCCAGATCTATAAGATACTGAAGGCAGAGATTTTTAGAATTTTTTTAAATCCTATGCCCAACATAATGTCTGATAGACAGTATGTGCTTCAATTATTTTTTTAATGGCAAATGTTGAAACAATGTTAATTACTGTTTATAGAAACTCACTATTTTCTATAAATAGATATTTTTTATCTAAAATTATTAAATTAGTTAATAATTGTGAAAAATTATGATGTATTAATAAAGTTTTAAAAAATGAAACTCCCAACAACTGGATATTCATGCACAAAGGAATTAAGTTATACCCAACCTCAACCATATATGAAATTTACCTAAATGGATCAAAGACCTAAATGTAAAAGCTAAAACTATAAAACTCTCAAAAGAAAACAGGCATAAATCTTCATAACCTTAGATAAGGCATGGTTTCTTAGATATGGCACAAGAAGCAGAAGGGATGAAAGACGAAGTTTTGATAAATTGGATATTATCAAAATTAAAAAATTTAACACACACACAAAAATTTGTGTTTAAAAGAGCACTATGAAGAAAGTAAAAGAACCACCACAGAATGGGTTAAAACATTTACAAACCACATATCAGATAAGGTCTAATATCCAGAATATACAAAGAACTCTTAGGATTCAACACTAAAAAGACAAATAGCCCAATTAGAAAATGGGCAAAGGATCTGAATAAACATTTATCAATAATGGCCACACACACAAATGGCCAATGGCACATAAAAACATTTCAACATCACCATTCATAGGGAAATGCAAATCAAAACCACAATTCCACTTCATAACCACTAAGATGGCTATGATTAAAAAAGAGAGACAGAAAAACAATAACAACTGTTGACATGAATGAGGAGAAACTAGAACGCTCATACATTGCTGGTGGGAATGTAAAAATGGTGCAAGCATGTTGGCAGTTCCTCAAAAAATTAAATATAGAGTTACCATATAATTGACCAATTCCACTTCTAGGTATATACCCAAGAGAAGTGAAAACATGTTTATACAAAAACTTATACACAAATGTCTATAGCAGCATTATTCTTAACAGCTAAAAAGTGAAAACAATCCAAGTGTCTATCAACTGATGAATGGATAAACAAAATATGGTCTATCCATATAATGGAATATTATTCAGCCAAAAGAATGAAGTACCATTACATACTACAGCATGGATAAATGCTGAAAACATTACGTAAAGGGAAAGAACCCAGGCACTAAAAACCACACATTTCATTTATATGAAATGTCCAGAAGAGACAAATTCACAAAGGCAGAAAGTAGATTAGTAGTTGGCAGGGGTTGAGGGAGGGAGGAATGAGGAGTGATGAAAATGTTGTGGAATTAGGTAGGGGGGACAGTTGTAGAAATTTGTGAATGTATGAGAAACCATTAAATTATATACCTTTAAAGGGTAAATTTTATATTATCTGAATTATATCTCAATAAAATATATTTTAGCTCCCAAGTTTACTCATATAACAGAAAGACAATGATAAATTAAAACATATTCATTTATTTATTCAACAAATAATTATTGTGCCTATAAGATGCTAGGCTCTGTGCTAAATGATGGGGATATATATATAATGATAAACAAGACAGATGTGGCTCCTGGCCCTTATAGAGTTTGCATTCCAGTAAACTGAGGCAGAAAGAAACCCACATAAATAAACAATGAATTACAAACTGAAAAGTGTTAGGAAGGCAACAGGGTATGAGATGGAAGGTAGGTACTGGAATGGACAGCTATCCTTTTGGCAGGGTAAGAGATGGTCAGAAAAGACTTCATAGGAGATGACATTTAATCTGAAACCTGAACCTAAAGCATGAGAAAGAGCAAGGGCAAAATGATTCTCAAGAGTGGGAATAACATACTAGGAAAGGAATTGGGTGCCTGAGGACCTGAAAGGCAGGTTACAATGGAACTAACAGCAGGTAGTGAGTGACAGGAGGTAAGATTAGGGAGGTAGTAGGCAAAGGCCATGTTAAAGAGTCTGCATTTTATTCTAACTGCAATGAAAAATATTGAGTTTTAAGCAGGAGTCTAAAAAGTTGAAAAATTAAAAGTAGAATTAGTTTACTTTCACTAAATGATCATTTAAAATAGCATTTCCCAGGACATCAGGTATGTAGATGAAGAGAAGAATGAGAAGGAGAAGAATTCCAAGGAATTCAAATAAGTTTGGGAAATAGGACTATAAACACAGGTCAACTGATCTCTTTAAGGTAGCAGTTCTCAGCACGCCTGGGTGGTTCAGTCGGTTAAGTGTCTGACTTCAGTTCACGTCATGATCTCAGGGTCCTGGGATGGAGCTCCACGGCAGGCTCCCCACTCAGTGGGGAGTCTGCTTGTCTTTCTGCCCCTCCTTCCCCAACTTGTAGGTTTTCTCTCTCTATCTCTCTCTAATAAATAAGCAGTCTTAAAAAAAAAAAAAAAGGTAGTAGTTCCCAACTGGGGATGATCTTGCCTCCCAGGGGTTATTGACAATGTCTGGAGACATTTCTGGTTGTCATAACAGGAAGGGAGTTACTGGCATTTAATGGATAGAGGACAAGGATGCTGTTATACATCCTACAAGACCGGGAACATCATCTTCTATCTCCCTGCCTCTCAATAAAGAATTATCTAACAGTCCAAAATGTCAACAGTGCCAAGGCTGAAAAACTCTGCTTAAAAGCAAAAGAAGCTTTACTATGCTAATATACACTGTTGTTATTCAATGAGAAGGAGATATAGTATATTGTGTTCTCAAACGTATTTTAAGAACACAATCTTTCTTTGGGGTAAAGGGGGAATGGCAGAGGCAAAATGGAAAAGGGGAGGAGAGTATCTAGTAAAATTTCCAATAACATTATTCTGTGGAACACTATTTGAGAGGCACTAATTTTAGTATCACCACCACCACCTCTTTGCATTTTTATATTCCATATCCAATAGATTCTATGACTTCTTAGCGTCTCAAAAAACTACTCATAAATGAAAGAGCTGATGAATAAAAATTAACATGTGACCGGGTTCCATCAAATATAGGAAGAATATTTAGCACTACTGATTTCATGTTTTTAAGGGAAAAAAAAAAAGGTGTTTTTTTTAAGTGTGATTTACAAATTAGGAATAAATAACTTGAAATTCTATTTTTTCTCAAATGCTATTTCATCAACAGATGGGTGAATTATATAAAGCATATGGCTAAGAAGATTTCTAAAGTAAAAATGTTACTCTAAAATCATTGGTGTAGTAGAAATAGAACTGGGAGTCATTCATTCAACAAGTATTAAGTCCCTTCTATATACCAGGCAATGGGGCAGACAATAGGAATACACTGATAAGCAAAATACATGTAAACTCTGCTCTCAGAGATTACACTCTACCTGAGGAAACAGACTTTAATCAAATCATCACATAAATACATAAAATGTAATATGGGTTTTGAAGAAAATGTAAACATGAGAAAAAATAACAATGGGACCTATCTAGTCTGCAAGGACTTGGGGAAACGGAGGTGTGGGATTTTCTTAGATGAAATCTGAAGGGTAAGTAGGCATTTCGATAGAACATAAGTACTCTAAGCATATATGCCAGAATAGCATGTAGATGCCGTAGAAACTGGCATGTACATTTGAGAAGCTAAAGAGGTGTGTATGATTGGAATCCAGGGAGCAAGGAAGACGAAGATGGTGGTTAAAGCCAAAGAGGCAAGCAGGGGTCTGGTCAGTTAGGGCTTTCGAGGATAAAGGACTAGCCTTCTTCCTATAACCAAGGTTACATCTTTGAAGGATTTTAAGCTGAGGAATAATTGTGATCAGATATGCTTTGTAAATGAAGGGATGTGGGGAGACCACTCAGATGTAGTACAGTAGATACCAAATGAGAGATCATGATAGCCTTAACTAGGGTGAGGACACTAGAGATAAGTGGAGAAATTCAAGAGACAGTCTAGAGGTAAAATCAATAGGTATTAGTGTCAGGTTGGATATGGTTCTATTGTCAATTTACCTGTATTAGCTTGAGTAAGTGACCCTCTGGCTCTGGTTTTCTCTTGCACAAAGGAGAGCACATCACTGGGCAGTCTCTAAGGCTCCCACAGCTGCAAATTTCCTATTCCTTAATTAAAGCTGCTAATTTCTGCAAAATCCAACTAGGCAAAAGTGGTCCTAAACAAAATTTTCTGATCTATTTTGAGGTTTCATCATACAAGGTTTAAATGTGCTTTTAAAATACTTGTGGTAAGGGGTGCTGGGTGGCTCAGTTGTTAAGCATCTGCCTTCGGCTCAGGTCATGATCACAGGGTCCTGGGATTGAACCCTGCATCGGGCTCCCTGCTTGCTGGGAAGCCTGCTTCTCCCTCTCCCACTCCCCCTGCTTGTGTTCTCTCTCTCGCTGTCTCTGTCAAATAAATAAAATTTTGAAAAAAATAAAATACTTGTGGTAAAACAACAAAAAATTCTTTTAATTCACATACTGACACATAACTGAGATGAAATCAATCTCACTGGCACTAGCTCTGATAAAAATCAAGACTATTTATCCCCCAATGAACATTTACCTAATGTCTGCTAGTCAAAAAATGACAATAAATGAAAGTGATAAATAATTCTACCATGAGCATAATTCGGTAGCAAAGCAGGTATATATCAGTGTTTTCAAATGTTTTTTTGCCCTTGTAACCTCTAAAAATTTTTTTGGAAAACCGTCTTACCTGTATTTGTTATGACAAAAGATTTTGTACACATTTAAATAGTTTGAATGTAATTTCTGGGAGTCCAAGATGGTGGAGGAGTAGGAGACCTTAATTTCACCTGCTCCCAGAAACTCAGGTAGAGAGCTATCAAATCATTCTGAACACCTGCAAACTGAACCAGAGATCTATGAAAAGAATAGCTACAACTCTACAAATAGAAAAGTGACCACTCTCTTTCTGCAAAGTAGGAGGTGTGCAGAAGTGAATCTGAGGCAATATATGGGAAGATAAACCATGGGGGAGAGAGAACCCCAATAAGCTGGCTACCAGCAAATGATAGAGCAGCAGAGTACAAAATCGGAACTTTTAGAAGTCTGCTCCAGTGAGGGACATCACTCAGGTGGCTAAGCAGGGGTGGAACCCTAGCTGGGACAGTGTGGTCTCAGGATCCTCCAGGTCACAGGAAGATGGGGGAGGTGCCTGAGTGCAGAAGAGCTCCCGGGCAACAGAGTTGAGAAGCTGGCTGCAAACAAGTGAGCCCAGGAGCGGGCTCTCAGCTAGGGGTTGCAATAAACAATGAACCGCGACACAAGTGGCAGAAGTGGCGAGAACGCCGCCCCCCGCCGGGAGGAGTGGTGCGGGAGCAGGCCACAGGAGTCTGCAGGGTTTGGAGTCTCCAGGGTTTGGAGTCTCCAAACAGGGTCATGTGCCTGAGACAGAAACACCTGGTCGCAGGCTGGGTGACCACCAAGTACAGCCAGAGATGAGGGAGACAGGAGTCATTGAATGCTTTTCTCTAATGGCTCACTGAGGACTGGGGACCAAGCTTTCAGCTATGGGCCAGAGATTGGGAAGCCACCATTTTCATTCTCACCCTCTAAAGCTGCACAGAAAGCCTTAAGGAACAAGAGACACAGACAGCAAACTGGAGCAGATTACTTAGCCTGGCCCCCTGGCAAGGGCTGTACAATTCTGACAGGGGCAAATATACTTGAGAATCAATGCAACAGGCCCCTCCCCCAGCAGATCAGCAAGAACATCCAGCCAAGACCAAGTTTACCCATCAATAAGAACTGCAAACCCCCAGCGCTAGGGGAATTTAGCACATAGAATTCATGGCTTTTTCCCCATGATTCTTTAGTCTTCCACCTTTAATTTAAAAATTTTTTTTTCTTTCCTTTTCAACCAATCTCTTATTTTATCAACTTTTTAAAAATCTTTAAGTTTCATTTTTAGACTTATATTGATTCCCTTCATTAATATTTAATCTTATTTTTGTACATATATGTTTTTCTTTCTTTACAGTTTTGGAATACAGTTTCTTCTAAAAGACCAAAATACACCCAAAATATCTAGTATATGGCTCTGTTCTATTCACCAGTTTGATCATATTCTCTTTTTGGTTGTTGTTTTTTTCCTTCTTCCCTTTTTTGTTGTTTGGATTGTTTTTGGTTTGGTTAAAGTCTTTTTAAATTTTCATATTTACAGTTACATTCTATCCTTTTAATGTATTTAATTTTATTTTTGTATATATAACTTTTTCTTTCTTTATAATTTTGAGATGCAGTTTCTTCTAACAAACTGACCAAAAGACACTCAGGAGATACTGTACTGCTCTGTTGTGTTCACCTAGTCTGTTTATATCCCTTCCTTTTTTTTTTTTTGATATTGGGGTTTTTTTCTCTATTGTTTTTTCTTGTCTTGTAATTTCCATTTTTCAAGTTATATTCTATCATTTCATTGTATTTAATTTTATTTTTCTACATATGTGTTTTTCTTTCTTTACAATACTGGGATCCAGTTTCCTTAAAAAAGACCAAAATACACACAGAATCCAGTGTATTGCTCATTTCTGTTCACCTGTGTGATTATATTCTTTTTTTCCTTTAAAAAAATTTTTTTTTTGGTTTTGGGTCTCTTCTGATTTGTTTAGTGTATATTTCCCTGGAGTCGTTGCTGCCATTGTCGTATTTGGATCTCCCGTTCATCTATTTTTCTCTGGAGAGAATGACAACATAGAAAAACTCAACTCAAAAAAGAGAGTAAGAGGCAGTACCGACTGCCACAGACCTAATCAGTATGGACATAAGTAAGATGTCGGAACTAGAGTTCAGAATAATGATTATAAAGACTAGCTGGGCTTGAAAAAAGCATAGAAGACACTAGAGAATTCCTTTCTGGAAGAATAAAAGAACTAAAATCTAATCAAGTCTAAATAAAAAAGGCTACTAATGAGATGCAATAAAAACTGGAGACTCTAACTGCTAGGATAAATGAGGCAGAAGACAGAATTGGTGACACAGAAGACAAAATGATGGAAAATAAAGAAGCTGAAAAAAAAAGAGATCAACAACTACTGGGTCACAAGGGAAGAACTGGAGATATAACTGATACACTATAAAGTGAAACAATATTAGAATAATGGGGACCCAAGAAAAAAAAGAAAGAGACAGAGGGGCAGAAGCTATATTGGAACAAATTACAGCAGAGAACTTCCCGAATTTGGGGAAGGAAACAGGCATCAAAATCCAGAAGGCACAGAGAACCGCCCCCCTCAAAATCAATAAAAATAGGTCAACACCTCACCATATAATAGTGAAACTTGCAAATCTCAGAGACAAAGAGAAAATCCTGAAAGCAGCTCAGGACAAGAGGTCCTTAACCTACAAAGGTAGAAACATTAGACTGGCAGAAGACCTATCCACAGAGACCTGGCAAGCCAGAGAGGACTGGCATGATATATTCAGGGCGCTAAATGAGAAAAATAGGCAGCCAAGAATACTTTACCCAGCTAGGATGTCATTCAAAATAGAAGTGATAAAAAGGACAAACAGAAACTAAAAGATTTTTTGATCACTAAACCAGCCCTGCAAGAAATATTAAAGGGGATCTTTTAAGTGAAGAGAGAGCCCAAAAGTAAGACAGACCAGAAAGGAACAGAGACAATATAAAGTAACAGTCACTTTACAAGTGGGACAATGGCATTAATTCGTATCTTTCAATAGTTACCCTGAATGTAAATGGGCTAAATGCCCCAATCAAAAGACAGGGGGTATCAGATTGGATAAAAAAGTAAGACTCATCGATATGCTGTCTGCAAGAGACTCATTTTAGACCCAAAGACACCTGAAGATTGAAAGTGAGGGGGTGGAAAACCATGTATCACGCTAATGGACATCAAAAGAAAGCTGGGGTAGCGGGGCGCCTGGGTGGTTCAGATGGTTAAGCGTCTGCCTTCAGCTTGGGTCATGATCCCGGGGTCCTGGGATCGAGCCCCACATCGGGCTCCCTGCTCCGCAGGAAGCCTGCTTCTCCCTCCTCCACTCCCCCTGCTTGTGTTCCCTCTCTCGCTGTGTCTATCTCTGTCATATAAAAAAAAAAAAGAAGAAGAAGAAGAAAGTATTTAAAAAAAAAAAAAGAAAGAAAGCTGGGGTAGCAATCCTTATATCAGACAAATTAGATTTTAAGCCAAAGACTGTAATAAGAGATGAGGAAGGACACTATATCATAATTAAAGGGTCTATCCAACAAGAAGATCTAACAATTATAAATATTTATGCCCCTAACATGGGAGCAGCCAATCTATAAGTCAATTAATAACAAAATTAAAGAAACACATTGATAATAATACAATTATAGTAGGGGACTTCAATACCCAATTCACTGCAACGGACAAATCATCTAACCCAAAGATCAACAAGGAAATAAGGGCTTTGAATGACACACTGGACCAGATGGACTTCACAGATATATTCAGAACATTCCATCCTAAAGCAAGAGAATACACATTCTTCTCAAGTGAACAGGGAACATTCTCCAGAATAGATCACATACTGGCCACAAATCAGGTCTCAACTGGTACCAAAGGACTGGGATTATTCCTAGCATATTTTCAAATCACAATGTTTTGAAACTTCAACTCAGTCACAAGAGGAAATTTGGAAAGAACTCAAATACGTGGAGGCTAAAAAGCATCCTACTATAAACATGAATGGGTCAACCAGGAAATTAAAGAAGAATTCTAGAAAATTCATGGAAACAAACGAAAATGAAATCACAACTTCTCAAAACCTTTGGGATGCAGCAAAGGTGGTCCTAAGAGGGAAGTATACAGCAATACAAGCCTTTCCCAAGAAACAAGAAAGGTCTCAAATATACAACCTAACCTTATACCTAAAGGAGCTGGAGAAAGAAAAGCACATAAAGCCTAAATCCAGCAGAAGAAGAGAATTAATAAGGATTAGAGCAGAAATCAACGAAACAGAAACCAAAAGAACATTAGAACAGATCAACAAAACTAGGAACTGGTTCTCTGAAAGAATTAATAAGATCGATAAACCCAAGGCCAGACTATCAAAAAGAAAAATGGGAAAGGACCCAAATAAGTAGTCATGAATGAAAGAAGAGAGAATGCAAGCTGCTGCAGCCACTCTAAAAAACAGTATGGAGGTTCCTCAAAATGTTGAAAACAGAGCTACGACCCAGCAACTGCACTATTAGGTATCTACCCCAAAGATACAAATGTAGTGATCCAAAAGGGCACCTGCACCCCAATGTCTATAGCAGCAATGTCCACCATAGCCAAACTATGGAAAGAGCCCAGATTTCCTTCCATGGATGGATAAAGAAGATGTGGTGTGTGTGTGTGTGTGTGTGTGTGTGTGTGTGTATAACAACAGAATACTACTCAGCCATCAAAAACAATGGAATCTTGCTAATTGCAACGATGTGGATGGCACTAGAGGATATTATGCTAAACGAAGTAAGTCAATCAGAGAAAGATAATTATCATATGATCTCAATCATATGTGGAATTTAAGAAACAAAACAAGATCATCAGGCAACGGAGGGAAAATAGACGGAACCAGAGAGGGAGACAAAACATAAGAGACTCTTTATTATAGGAAACAAACCGAGGGTTGCTGGAGGGAAGGGAGGGTCAGGGGATGAGATAACTGGATGATGGACATTAAGGAGGGCATGTGATGTAATAACCACTGGGCATTATATAAGACTGATGAAAGAAGATGTGGTATATATATACAATGGACTATTATGCAGCCATCAAAAGGAATGAGATCTTGCCATTTGCAACAACGTGGATGGAACTGGAGGGTATTATGTTGAGCGAAATAAGTCAAACAGAGAAAGACATGTATCATATGATCTCACTGATATGAGGAATTCTTAATCGCAGGAAACAAACTGAGGGTTCCTGGAGTGGGGGGTGGGGTGGGAGGGATGGGGTGACTGGGTGATAGACACTGGGGAGGGTATGTGCTCTGGTGAGCGCTGTGAATTGTGCAAGACTGTTGAATCTCAGATCTGTACCTCTGAAACAAATAATGCAATATATGTTAAGAAAAAAAAAAAAGAAGAAGGTAGCGGGAGGGGAAGAATGAAGCGGGGGAAATCAGAGGGGTAGACGAACCATGAGAGACGATGGACTCTGAAAAACAAACAAGGTTCTAGAGGGGAGGGGGGTGGGAGGATGGGTTAGCCTGGTGGTGGGTATTGAGGAGGGCACATTCTGCATGGAGCACTGGGTGTTATGCACAAACAATGAATCATGGAACACTTCATCTAAAACTAATGATGTAATGTATGGATTAACATAAGAATAAAAAAAATAATAAGACTGATGAATCACAGACCTGTACCTCTGAAAACAATAATATATTATATGTTAATTAAAAATAATAATAAATGTAATTTCTGGTACTTTTTAGTTTGTATTTTAAAATAAAATGACATTGTTTTAAATGTGGCTATTAGAATTTAAATGCCATGGGTGCCTGGGTGGCTCAGTCGTTAAGCATCTGCCTTCAGCTCAGGTCATGATCCCAGGGTCCTGGGATCGAGTCCCACATCGGGCTCCTTGCTTGGCAGGAAGCCTGCTTCTCGCTCTCCCACTCCCCCTGCTTGTGTTCCTGCTCTCGCTATCTCTCTCTGTCAAATAAATAAATAAAATCTTTAAAAAAAAAAAAGAAAAAAAAAGAATTTAAATGCCATAGCAATATGTTAACCACCATCATTCATTATTGAACATATACACAAGCTCTTCTCTAACAGTTGGAAATTTTATACCATTTTGGTTTTCTTTTCTATTTTGTTTTCTTGAATTTGTATTTCCATTTTACTTATATTACAGAATTTATTCTAATATATTTTTAGGTTTGAACATCATTTATGGATTTTCCTGTTGTACTTCCTAGCCATTTAAAGTATACAAATTAAAATTTAAATACAACAGCTTTCCTTACCATAAAGCTGTAAATATTAAAATTTCTTCTGCATTGGGTTATCATTTCAATTACTGAAATACAGTACATCAACACAACATAAATATGTAATAAACTTTGATAAATATTACACATAAAAAGTAAAATGCTATTGGGAATTTGAAAATAAATTTAATTTTTAAATTCAAATAAATGGAGCTTTTTCTCCCAGTTAGCTCATATACCCACTGATAAATGTTACATTATTGCTGGAATGATGGACATCACATTTGGTAGAGTATTATGAATATTGTAGAAAGACAATTAAGAAGCAATGATATCACTATTTTTCATCTTATAGACTTAAGTGCTGAGAAATCCTTTTCACATAAATAAACAGATCAGAATGAAAGTCTGTTGTAGTAATGTCAATTTTCTGAATTCCTTCCATGTGTTTTCCAAAATCTGCATATGTATCTGTTGTTAAAAATTGTTTTTAATATATATAAGCTGACAATTAAGTCTTCCTTCAATTCACTGAAAATAAACAATTAAAACAATTTGATTTCAAAAGGATTTGTTATCCTCTTAATTAAACTTAATTTTCTCGGTGTCTACATCAACAATTTGAGTATTTCAGACTATCTCTTTTGAGGTTATGCAGGTAAAGCACTGTAACAAAAATCTGATTTGGCAAAATACCAAGCTTTCTTTTGTAAAATCAGAGAAAGGCTATTTGAAAAGGAACTGCATGCATGACTGCTGGCAATTACTAAGGTCAATAAATTTCAGGATTTAGTATAAATTGAAGAACTGGAAATGGATTACCTTAAAGGACAATAAATAAAGGACTTTTTTCCAGCACTGTTCTTTATTGAATCAACATGACAAAAAATACTAATTTGTATACAGATATTTTCAAGAGAATTACTTATTCTTTACTGAAGGATTTACATTTGCTAATTCTGATAGCCTAATTAATTACTTCATATAATTGGAAAGTGAATGCCATTATTTAAAGCCACTTAATTAAATTTATCTAACTAAATCCACCTTTACCTGAATTATTACTAATCACAGTTCTTTTTCACTTCTGTAAAGCAACAGGTCATATATATTATTAAGACTGGAGGGGCGCCTGGGAGGCTCAGTTGTTAAGCGTCTGCCTTCGGCTCAGGTCATGATCCCAAGGTCCTGGGACTGAGCCCCACATCGGGCTCCCTGCTCGGCGGGAGCCTGCTTCTCCCTCCCCCACCCCCCCTGCTTGTGTTCCCTCTCTCACTGTGTTCCTCTCTGTCAAATAAATAAAATCTTAAAAAAAAAAAAAAAAAAAAAAAGACTGGAGTTAGTAGGGGCACCTGGGTGGCTTAGTAGGTTAAGGGACTGCCTTTAGCTCAGGTAGTCCTGGGATGAAGCCTTGCATTGGGCTCCCTGCTCAGCAGGGGAGCCTGCTTCTCCCCCTCCCCCCTGCTCATGCTCTCTCTCTCTTTCAAATAAATAAATAAAATCTTTAAAAAAAAAAACAACTGGAGTTATTATAAACAAAGCATATAGAAAATATCTGACAACCCAAGATTAATAGTATTAGTTTAACTGAGTTTTCAGTCTTTTTTTTTTTTTTTTTTTTTTTTTTGGCAAAGAGGAGTATAAGAATGAACCATAAGAAGTAAAACCACTCTGGTTACTTATTCCAGAAATAAAGCTTTCAAAGAACTACAGTTATGCAACTACCCCATTTCTCTCTAATGTGCCAGGCACCTAGCTAAAGATAGAATGCATTTATGATGAATATAACATCAATATTCCAATCAGATATAAAAAGCGAGGAAGCACAGGTTTCTAACAAAAAAAAAGTACTGAAAAATTAAGGTATGTTTTACTCTTTGTTAATTCATTAAGATCCATAAACTACATCTTTTTTGAAAAATTTCCCCAATATTCCCAATTTTATTGATGTCATAGGAACATACCAACTAAAAAAAATAAAATTTGAGTTCTTAGCTCAAATTCCCTCAACACCAGGGTTTTATATGCTTCCCTCCCCCTCTATATTCTGGGACTATTCAGTATTCTTCAAATTAGGGCAGAAAAGCCACCACCGATGAAAAGACTCTTACAATGATTCACAGAAAATTAACAAAATGCATCCCAGAATCATACTGAAAAAGATGAGAGCAAAGGAAAAGTATATAAAAGAATGAAATTAAGGAAATGAAAACTGGCTACTAAAATGCAATTTTTAAAAACACTCAGTGATTTTATATATTTAAATAGATGATTTGGACAGGTGGTAAAGTTCCTATTTTCTTGAGGAAAAAAGAACACATTCAACCCAATGGGAAAAAAAACTTAGCTAATTTCTTATCCCAAAATCACAGTTTGGGCTCATCTAGACATATAGACAAATTTACTATCTAAGCAACTAAAGCCTACTTTCTAGCTGCATCTCTCTTAAAACAAAACATGGGTTGGAGGTTTAGTCCAAGATGGTGACACAGAAGGCTCCCGAATTCACCTCTTCCCACAGGTACACTGTATCTACAGCTACTTAGAGAATAATTTCCCTCTGCAAAAAAAAAATCCAGAAACTAGCTTAGTGACTTTTACAAATCAGGCGAGTGAGAAAATGCCCACATCATCCTTACTGAAATGATCAGGAAATACTGGGACATGCTCTTGCCATGAGCCCCAACCCCCTAGCAAAGTGCCAGACAATCGAAAAGGAACTCCTAATTCGCAGTTTCTCGCAGAGTAGAGGGGGGTTGATCCTCACATCTAAGGGAGAAAACAGACAGAAACACAGTAACAGTAGGGGACTTCAGTAACCAGTTTCAACAATGCACAGAAAATCCAGTCAGAATATCAGTAAGCAAACATGGGGCTTAAACTGTAAGTTAGATCAGATGAGCCTAAAAGTCATTTACAGAACATTCCATCTACCAACAGCAGAATATACACTCTTCTCAAGCACACATGGAACATTCTCCAGGATAGATTGTATGTTAGATCAATAAACAAGTCTGAATAAATTTAAGAAGACTGAAATCATATCAAGCATCTTTTCCAACCTCAATGGTATGAAACTACAAACTCTATGTCTCAACCTGTATAGCTATCCTGAATTATATTCACTTTCCTGAATCAGTCGTACTTTTCTTACCTCTGAACCTTAAGGCCAGCTGGTCTTCTGTTTGAACATTTTCTCCCTAAGTATGCCAAATCTATCTCTTCCCTGAATCTCAACATTCATATTCACATTATCTCTGTTGTTCCCTGACACTTACCCTCTTAAATAACCCTTCTGAGAAACATTACTAACCATAACAACCCTGAGCATACTTAACACATTAAATTATTGACTGTAAGTAGTCTGTATCTCTTGGGACAAGGAGTATCAGGTGAATTCAGGCACAGAACAGAAGAAGGGTACTAGGGAACTGTGCCTTGGGGAGCTAAAAACAAAGAAAAGCTACAATGAACTTCATGTGTTGGAGTGGAACCAGAGATACCAGTGTGAATTCACAGTTGTTAAATATATGTAAATAAGCAAACATACAAATAGATATGTATATATGCAAGGGTTAACATGCACACACACTGTCGGAATGTAGGAAAAATGATACTCTAACAATGAGCACATCTACCCTTAGATATTGTTTTCTAAATACCATTCTCCGATAAAAGCAGTCAGGGCTCTTAGGAAAAGAGGCTGATTCCAGGGCTGGTGCCGAGAAAATACAAGATGAACCTGGAATATCTTGTGATACCAGAAAATAAATTCTCATAAAAGGATGTGGGCATGTCAAAATGACACAAGAGCCAGCCTGAAGAAGTTCCAAAAGTTCAAAGCAATAAAATAAATGATAGTACTGTATTATAATCCACAGAATCAAAAATCTACCCACAGGTCCATACTGATATAACTAAATAACTGAAAAAGTAAATAAATATGGAGAAAAGGACAGCTCTCCCTTATAGAAAAATTATAATTAATAAAAGTAGAAGGAATGAGAGGAATGCAAAATCACCATTAGGCAAACCACCACAGTATTAAACTGATGCAGATAAGATAAACCTATGGATGCTTAAATCAGTGGGCAAAAGTCTGAGGAGCAGTAAGATATTTATCAATACAAAAGGGAAAGTAGTTAAGTTCACAGTGCAGAATCTAAGCAGATACCCTCATTTAAGCAAGTAATCAAGGTAAATTTCACCAAGAAAATAAGACATATCAACATATATACCCCCTGAAATAATGCACTGTGAAAGGCACATCATTTCTATGGTATTCTTGACAAAAAGGCATAACCTGAATCCACTAATGAAAAAAACATCAGGCAAAAATAAACTTAGAGATATTATACAAAATAACTCATCAAAGTCTAGTATTCATCAAGTATCAAAGCCATAATTCAATTCTATGCTTCTATGTGCTACCATAATGTCCTTCAATAAATCCCTATTTTAGGGGCACCTTGGGGCTCAGTCGGTTAAGCCTCTGACTCTTGATTTCGGCTTAGATCATGATCTCAGGGTCCTGGGATTGAGCCCTGCATCAGGCTCTACGCTCAGTGCAGGGTGTGCTTGTCCTCTCCCTCTGCTCCTCCCCTCCACCCCGTCCTGGTTTTTGCGCTCTCTTTCTCTCAAATAAACAAAATCTTTAAAAAAATAAAATAAATCACCATTTTACTTCGATTGCTTTCAATGGAAGAACTCACTTGATAATCATTTCTGCACTTAGAACACATCACACGTCCATGGAGGTGAATAATTTCTACCTACATTTAGGATATCTGTTACCAGGTGAAGAATAGCACATGTTTAGGGGAGTCAAGACAGATAAGCTTAAATTCTACATTTAGGCAACTTTATTATACAATTTAGATCTTAAAACAAATGCATACACTCCTTAGTATAAGTGCAGTTCTCTTCAGGTGATCTAGCTACTATAAATTTGACTCATCTAAATATCTCTCTCTCTTTTTTTAAAGATTTTATTTACTCATTTAAGAGAGAGAGAGAGTGGGAGAGCATGAGCAGTAGGGGGTAGGGGGAGAGGGAGAAGCTGACTCTCTGCTGAGTGCAGAGCCTGACTAAGGGCTGGATCCCAGGACCCTGAGATCATGACCTGAGCCAAAGGCAGAGCCATTTGAGAATACTTTGAGCACACTTAACCATCTGAGCCACCCAGGCACCCCTCAGCTTCTCTTTTGTGTCTTATGCCAAGGTTACTAAACTTTGTACAAGCCTTGACTCCTATATTTCTCCCAGGGGCCTAATGTAGCCAATATACCTGTTAATAAATACTAGGAGAGATCATAATTATTCCAATAAAGATTTCACTTAATTTGATAGTAAGAGGTATTTAATCCTACCTTTGCTTTGTCATTTTCAAAGTAATAATGTGCTCCTTTATTAAGCAAGAGAATAGGCTCTGTGTTACAGGATTGCAACTCCACTCTGAACATGCATTAGTACCTCATGACTCTTTCATAAGAACATCAGACCTTATGTTTAACATTTAAAAAGCATCAAATTAAGGAAAATAAGTATTAAAATATAAATAATTAATATATCTAGGAAGTAACAGGGTGGGACTTCTCCTTTAGGAAAGGACAAACACTATTCAAAGAGTTCCCAAGACATAAAAATTGACAAGAAAGAAAATCAAAGACACCCTTAAAACTGGCATTCATAACAGAAGTTCACAGATCAACTATAAGGAATTCCTTCTGAAACTAGATATAAAATCCTAGGAGACACCTTTATTTTTCTTAAAATACTTAAAGTGATTTATTTCCCTTACAGAAAATTAAGACCTACTGCTTCAGAATGCTAAAATTTCTCAAGAGAAGGGGCTACAACAGCAAGTCTTTCCTGCTCCAGGATGCCTGGAACAAATTAGTACAAGCAGACTGCAGTTGACTAAACTTATTGAATGTTAGCCAGTGAAAAGCAATGCTTTTTTCTGAACTTCCCAAAATCTTTAGTGGTACGACTTTTATTCACATAGAGAGAAGTAAAGTTCTTTTATTTGGGCAAGATCTGAGAAACATTATGTACAAGAGCTTAGAGCCTTAAGGACACTGAGAAATGGCTCTAGTTACTAAAGGAAGGAATCTGAAATATCTAAATAGGCTGGAATATATTCAATGGAATAAGAAACCTTTAATTTTTACACCAAAGTTTATGTGCTCCTCAGACTCACATTTAATATTTTCTATTTAACTTTGTTATAGGGTACTAGGCATAAATCCTGCAGAGTAAAGTACCTGATGATTATAATTTCATTGTACAAAATCCGCTACATGTTCTATCCTTCTCAGAGTCATAAAGAACTGCATAAATGTAATCTTAATCTTGTCTTCAATCTTAATTCAGGTGCATTCCCCAAAAGAAGGTTTAACAGAATTATGGGACTTGAGAGTTTCACACAGAAGCATCAATTCTGACCATTTATTTCTGGCACAAAAAGTCCAGAAGCAGACCTATGAATCTTTTATGAATGAAGCAGATCCGCCTAGAAAGCTATGAACAGGACATAATAATATACAGTATCCAGTGTTTACACAGCACTCAAACTAAATAAACTCCATAGCAAAACTTAGTTTTAGACCAAACCTCTACTACGTTTAAATAAAAAATTTCTTAAGAAGTTTCTTGTGGCTAAGAGTAATTAGCCTTTGTTATGAAAACTCATCAGCACTCCTACCATTCATGACTATCTCAGCCACTATTTTGTCATATCTTCTCCATGAACCAATATGTATGTGGATGCGCTGTACAGAATTGGGATCATTATCTATTGTGTGTGTAGTTTATGTATTTTTATGTAACATTATGTTAAGAGTACTCTTCCCTATGTTTTTATATATCCTTTTGTGTGTGTGTGTTTCTTTTTTTTTTTATGATGTTATGTTAGTCACCATCCAGTACATCATTAGTTTTTAATGTAGTGTCCATGATTCATTGTTTGCGTATAACACCCAGTGCTCCATGCAATATATATATCTTTTTAACATCATGATTTTAATAGCTGGATAGTGTTCTCTCAAGTGAATGTTCTGGAGTTTATTTTGTTTTCATATTATTTGGAATGTACATTATTTTTTTCAAAATTTTGCTAGTTTAAACTATGCTAGAACAATTTTACCCTTGTATTTTTTGTTCATAAATCTCTTTAAAGATTTTTAAAATATTTATTTATTTGAGACAGAGAGCAGAGCAAGAGAACACGAGGAGGGTGGGCAGAGGGAGAGGGAGCAGCAGGTTCCCCACTGAGCAGGGAGCCATAGGTGAGCCTATCCCAGGACCCTGGGATCATGACCCAAGCCAAAGGCACATGCTTAATCCACTGAGCCACCCAGGCACCCTTCATAAATCTCACTTGAAAAAAAATATTTTATTTATTTACTTGAGAGAGATAAAGATAGTGAGAGAGAGCACGAGCGGGAAGGAGGGGGAGAAGCAGACTCCCCACTGAGCACGGAGCCTAATGCAGGACTGGATCCCAGGACCCTGGGATCATGACCTGAGCCAAAGACAGACACTTAACCAACTGAGCCATGCAGGTACCCCCACAAATCTGACTCCTAAGAGAAAGTCAAAGAATATGAGAATATTTACAGTTTTAAACGGGAGCCTTAAAAATGTTTAAAAGAGAATAAGGTTATAGCTAGCATTATTGAATACTTACAATGTTCTATAATAAATTATGTGGATTACCTCTCTTAACATTTACAACCAGAGAGCAGGTAATATTTTTATTCCCAGTTTTAAAATGGAGAAATAAGCCTAAAGAAGTTAGAAAATTTGTCCATGGACACAAGGGTAGTAAGTGGCAGAGCTAGGATTACAGCCCAGGTCTTGGGCCCAAACTTTTATTTGCTACAATAACCTGTTTCACAGTGTTCTCAATGAGTTGATGAATGTAAAAGTACCATTCAAGAGTGAGGAATTAACCCAAATCAAGGTTTATTATAACCCAAATGCGGGCGCCTGGGTGGCTCAGTTGGTTGAGCGACTGCCTTCGGCTCAGGTCATGATCCTGGAGTCCCCGGATTGAGTCCCACATCGGGCTCCCTGCTCGGCAGGGCGTCTGCTTCTCCCTCTGACCCTCCCCCCTCTCATGTGCTCTCTCTCTCTCTCTCTCTCTCATTCTCTCTCTCAAATAAATAAATAAAATCTTAAAAAAAAATATTATAACCCAAATGCATATATATCCTGAAAAAAGGGGAGAAATATAACTATGCCAGACACGTACCAGTTTTTCTAATTCCCTATCTCCTACGACTACTTGGAAAGGATTACATTAATGGATCACCAAATACTTTTTATTTAAAATAATATATACAATGAAAAGCCACAGGCAACTTTTACCTAGTTAATATTCTACAGGAATCTGCAACAAAGAGAAATGCACTGAAAATTACCATTTTACATACTTTTACAATTCTTGCACGATCAAAATGACTAAATAGATCCATCTTTTAACAGTTCATTGTGTCTTGAAAACTACAATTAATTCCCATTACCATTTAATGAACAAGATTTCAATTATTTTCTAACCAGTCATCCCTATGATATCTAAATTCAATTTCCTATTGAATTTGAATAGGAGTTAAGGGAGTGGGTGGGAGCTTTTTCTTATTATTAAAGCTCTTCTACTTATACTGCTTTAAAACTGTCAGCAATTCAATTTTTTTAATGCTGTATTTCAAAGCTTATTACAAAGAGAAAAATTCTTTCTTTTTGAAAAATAACAAAGATAAATTATGTGTTTGGAACTCAGTAAGATTTCCTTCTTCCTCTTAAATCCAAAAACTGATTTGTTGGGTTGTTTTTTTTTTTAAGATTTATTTATTTATTTGAGAGAGAGAGAGAGAGAGAGAACATGAGTGGGGGAGGGGTAAAGGGAGAGGGAGAGAAAGAATCTCAAGCGAACTTCCCTCTGAGTCCACAGCCTGATGCAGGGTTGGATCTTACAAACTGGGATCATGACCTGGGCTGAAATCAAGAGTTGGACACTTAATTGACTGAGTCATCCAGGTGCACCTGATTTGTAGGTTCTAACAATAATTTGGTCAAATGAGGAATGGAAGGAGAGAGAAAGGGAACAAGAGAAAGTTCTTTAAAATTTGTGCTTTTTTTCCCTTTTGAGCATTTGTAGCTTCAGCATCAGAAACTATATATAGCATCATGACTCTTTGGTCATCATTTTTGGGGAAAAATTTATTTGGTAACACATAAAACCTATATTAAACAGGGTTATGAAAAAAACTTCTGTTAAAGGGAGTTATGAAACAATAAATTTGTAGTTCATTCCACACTGCTTCATTTTTTTCAACCCAACATAAGAAATAAAGAGCAAAGATATAAACATGTTAATGTAGGATACAAAATGAAAACTTACTTATTGATGCTTTTTCTCCTTGAAATCACTTCTTCCCTTTTTTAGTTTAAAGCCACTGTAAGCCTTATTTACCACAATTTATTTTCAAATTACAATTTCACAAAAAGGTTTAAAAAAAAAACTGCTAGAAATACTTAACAGTAATTCACTTAGAAGTATAATGACAGTTTCTTTAAAATTTTTCTGAAATTATATCCCTTTCCTTTAAGTTTACATCTCAAACCTGAGCCAGAAACATTAAAGTTTATCTCTTACCTAGAATTATATGTGACAATTAAACATACCCAACAAATGCCTACTGCATGTTAATTATGCACCAGATTCATTGTTCCTCTCCTTAATGATATCATACTATGATGTGTACATCAGTAAAGTAATACGATTTATCAAAGCTATACTCATTCCTCCTAATTTTAATTTCATTCCTTTCCATTATCACCAAGTTGTACAGAAAACATCTGTTATGTACCTATATTATGTTCTTTGGAAAGTCATTTTTGCCTTACTGATCTCATACATTAGGATATGTCTACAGTACCAACAAATGCAATCTTCCTAGATATTAAGATAACAAGTATTAAATTGTAACCTACTAAATACTGGGAAGCAGAATGGCATAATGAAAAGGACCATGGACCAGCAGACAGAAAATTTTAAGTTCTACTCTCAATTCTATTAATGGTAACGCTATATAACCACAATGAGTTAAACTCTATGTATCTCAGGGGTCTACTGGTTTTTGTTTTTTTTTTTTTTCTTTTTTCATTTTTTTCTACTTTCTTTTAGATTTCAAGGGTTTATTATCTCCTTAACGACTATTAAGTAAATGCCATAAAGAATACAAGAATTTTGAAATGGTAAAACCCACAATACTACTAATACATTAAAAATTTCAGAAAAGGGGGCATATATATGAAAGTAGTATCAGATGGAACTTGATCTGGATTTTTGAAGGTTAGGAAAAATTTGGAAGTCAGAGAGAATAGAAGAGATATAAACAAATAAGGGAAACAGTTTACATAAGGTGCTGGAACTGAATACTGAAATCAGCACAGTGTATGTAAGGCGATTAGACTAGCTGGAGCTGATGCAAATGTAAAGATCATTTCGAATTTGATGGACTATACTATAGCTGCAAAAAAAAAAAAAAAGGTTCTGAAGGCCATAGACTGCCTAAGTTCAAATCCTAGCTCTGCCACTTACCAAATAAGTGCTTGTAGAAGGTCTAATTCTCTCCACTATTCCTAAACAGAAGCAATATAGCAGTAGAAAGACAAAGGACTGCACCAATGCAGTGGATATACTTACCAATTATCCTGAGCATGTCGTGGCATCCAGTTAGATGCATATAATCTTTCTGCACGTCCTTTCACTAGTTAAAATACAGTCATCCTTGAAAGCTTTCTCTACAAAGCATTCTGATAGCACTGATATAATTTTAGAGTTCAAAATACCTAAGATATCCCCAGATATGAAACTCACTTTAGAGATGCATATGATAAAAATCTAGAATAGGAACATGACCAGTGTCATGTTAATGTCACCTGATTGCCATTATGGCTCCTAATATAAAGAAAGAGTCACTCAAAAGGCATTTATTTTTTTAAAAAGCACATTTATGCTAAATACCCCTCTTTGAAACTTGTAAGAGTCATAGTGGAGATCAGTGGTCTCCAGAGTGGGATGACTGAAACGGAATCACATGGGGTGAGCAAGAGCATGTTAGATTAGCCATTTGTACATTTTAGTCAAACAAAAAGTAAGCTTTACTAATACGTAAAATGAAGAAGTTAGTACTCTTACTTGGTCCATAGTCTGTTTCATGGTCATGTTTACCTTCAATATGTGAGGTAACCTAAGAGAAAAATGGGAATTCTACAACACAGAGGAAGAGACAAAAAAAAAAAAAAAAAACCACACAAAACCCTGGCTCATTCATTCAAGTCCACACTGAGGTTAGTAGGTGGCTTAGTAAGTGGGTTTGTGGGCCATATTATAAAATGTCAAATTACTCTCACAAAATGAAAAGCAAATTAAAAACATTCCTGCTAGCATTTCAATCAAAAAAGGTGAGTTACCATATGGGAAAGAAAATATTAGTTGGATCTCTCTCTCTCACATCTTACACCAAAAAAAATTCTAAATAGATCAAAGAGTAACCATAAAAAGTGAAACTACAAAATCACTAGAAGGAAATAAAAAAGAAGTTTTAACGATCTCAAATCATAAGAGAAAAGTTTTATAAATTCGACTGCTTAAAAATAAAATCATTTGGGCGCCTGGGTGGCTCAGTTGGTTAAGCGACTGCCTTCGGCTCAGGTCATGATCCTGGAGTCCCAGGATCGAGTCCCGCATCGGGCTCCCTGCTCGGCAGGGAGTCTGCTTCTCCCTCTGACCCTCCTCCCTCTCATGCTCTCTGTATCTCATTCTCTCTGTCTCAAATAAATAAATAAAATCTTAAAAATAAATAAATAAATAAATAAAATCATTTTCTGAATGACAAAAGAATCATCACAAGTCAAAACCTCAACCACAAATTGGGCAAAAAGTATATGCAAATCATGTAACAAAGGCCTAACTCCTTTAATAGATGGAGAGCGTCTCTGATAACTTTTAGAAAGCAACAACCCAAGAGAAAAAAACTGGGTAGTAGTTATAAAAAGGCAATTCAGAGTAAAAACAATGTGCACAGCTATTAAAGTTCAGTTTCACTTACAATAAGAGAAAGCAAATTAAAACACAGTGACCCATTTTTTTAATACATTATCTATTGAGCAAAAATAAAATCTGATAATACAATGTGTTAATGAAGGTGTGAAGGAAAGCAGCACCCATACATCCCTGATAAGAACTTAAAAAGCAACTTCTATGGGGGCACCTGGGTAGCTCAGTCAGTTGAGCATCTGATTCTTGTTTACAGCTCAGGTCATAATCTCAGGGTCCTAGAATCAAACCCTGTGTGGAGCTCCACACTCAGCGGGGAGTCTGCTTATTCTCTCCCTCTCCCTCTGCCCCTCCCCACCTCAGGCATTCTCTCTCAAATAAATCAATCTTAAAAAACACAACTTGTATGGATGGCAATTTAGAAATTTTCATTTCTAGCAATTATCCTACAGACATACTTACACAAATAAAAAACAACATATGTAAAGTAGTCATTATGGCATTTTTGTAATATCAAAAGACTGCAAAGAACCTAAATGCCCATAAGAGTAACACTAAATAAACAGGAAAGTTTTACAATGCAATACTATGCAGCATTTTTAACAGGGGAGTTGTTCATATACTTCAGAATAATCTCCAAAATATGTTAAATAGAAAAAAATAAGATGTAAAATATTGTGTAAAACAAAATAGAAATTGTAAGAAACTTATAGTAGGGATGCTTTGGGGAGAACCATGTAGCTAAGGAAAAGAACTGGAAGGAAGACTTACTTTCACTATACACACTTCTGTGTGTTTTGCATTTTTATACAACCTATATAAATTGTCTACTGAAAAAACTAATTGAGATATCAAAAAAGTACTGCAAAAAAAAAAAAAAAAAAAGCAAAGCCATGGATAGAATATCTTAATAACGTAAGCACAAGCAAACAACATAAAAAGAGTGGAACCAACACTTCCATTACCAATATAATATCATAATCAGTCACACTTTGAAGTAAAATTAGAAATGATCTAATCCAGACCTGACTAATTTGACTAATGAAATTCAAAAATAGCAATAAGGCTATCTGAAATATGGGCTTACATCCATTATTATCAACAAACTTTGTCTTAAGTATTTACTGTGGTGTGTACTTTCTAGCTAATGAAAGTATGAAGCTAGGGGTGCCTGGATGGCTCAGCTGGTTGAGCATCCCACTCTTGATTTTGGCTTAGGTCATGATCTCAGGGTTGTGGGACTGAGCCCCAAGTCAGGCTCTGGGCTCAGCGCAGAATCCACTTGTTTCTCTCCCTCTCCCCACACCCCCCCACCCCCCACTCACGTGCTCTCTCTCAAATAAATAAAATCTTTCTTAAAAACAGTATGAAGCTATCAAGATATATAGGCATTTAACAACTAAGTACCTAAACATGAAGATAAAACTTGATAAATTTGTCAGCAATGACTTAAAGTCATAAGACAGTCAAAGTATTTAATAAAATTTTAGAAAGCATAACAAAAAATGTTTAGAAGCTGCTTTTGCAACTTCTTCACAATTACAAAGAGCCACATAGCACTGAGGAAATGGATTCCTCCTGCCATGGAAAGAAAAATGCTAAAACAATGCACAGAAAATATATGGCAACAGAAACACTTTTGCTTTTCATTATACACTACTGAAAAACACATAAAAAACTCCCTGATGGCTTGAAGAAATAAAAAGAATAAATTATACAACGTTGCCTATGTCGTTGAATTAAAAAAAACAGATTTTCTAATATGTCTCAGCTTATGAAATTGCCATATTTTATTTTAATGGTGAAATACAAGAATAATTTTTTAGTGATACACTAAGGAAAAATGTATTGGAGAAGATATATTCTTATCAGCAAATAACCTCTTTAATAAAAGCAATGTTTCATGAAAAAACATTTATAAATAGATTAATCAACTTCTTTAGAATTAAAATTTTTAAAATTACAGGATTAAGGTGAGCAAAAGAGGAAGAACAGAATTTGTAAAAATATTCCATTGTATCATTCATAAAGAAGTTATTGCAATAAAGATATTGAAGTAAGAAGTATCCAAGTGCTATACAAACTCACTGAGGTCATTATTTTAATAAAGCAACACCTTTAAAATGTAGTGGGAAAAAAATGTAATGAAATCCTTATAGTAGTTTGTAATAAGATAGGCTAACAATAAAAATCATTTGTACAGGCACCTGGGTAGCTCAGTCGATTAAGTGTCCAACTCTTCATTTCAGCTCAGGTCATGATCTCAGGGTCATGAGACAGAGCCCTACGTGGGGCTCTGCGCTCAGCAGGGAATCTGCTTAAGATTCTCTCTCTCCCTCTGCCCCTCTCCCTGCTCATGCATGCGCACGGGGGCAGGCTCGGTCTCTCTCAAATAAATAAATAAATCTTTTAAAAAAATCATCTGTTGAACACAAAAGTGTGTTGGTCATCTCATGTCAAAGTACTTTTAAAAAGCTATTGAGCTTAGAGGCACCTGGGTAGCTCAGTCGTTAAGCGTCTGCCTTCAGCTCAGGTCATGATCCCAGGGTCCTGGGATCCAGCCCCGCATCAGGCTCCCTGCTCCGCGGGAAGCCTGCTTCTCCCTCTCCCACTCCCCCTGCTTGTGTTCCTGCTCTCACTATCTCTCTCTCTGTCAAATAAATAAATTAAATCTTTAAAAAAATAAATAAATAAAAAGCTA
Organism: Neomonachus schauinslandi; assembly: GCF_002201575.2. Lineage (NCBI taxonomy): Eukaryota > Metazoa > Chordata > Mammalia > Carnivora > Phocidae > Neomonachus > Neomonachus schauinslandi. The sequence continues at coordinate 41,113,814 of NC_058408.1, read as the reverse complement.
TTGAGCTTAAAACCAGAAAGAAGTTCCGTATTTGCTGACCTTTTCTGTAACAAGTGACTGTCAATAGTATAGCAAATATTAAAATTTAAAAACAAAAAAACATTCAATCTGTCCTTCTAAAGTAAAGGTAACATTTCAACAATCAGTAAGAAAGCATGTGCTTTTCAAAAGTGGTTTGCACTAATGGAGACAGCTTTTTGGTTTTTTTGTTGGTTTTTTAAAGATTTTTACTTCCATCTGCATCTACTCTTTCTGAGATCTTTTTCAAATATTATGGCCAAAAAAACAAGATATCAAAACAAGCTCAACTTATGAAAAGAACTTTCAATATCCGTATTAAAAACTAGGTATATTCCAAATGAAATTAATAAATCAATTCCCCTAACAAAAGCATCCAAAAGAATAAAATATTTAGGAATAAATTTAACAAAAGAAGTATAAAACTTTAAAAACTATGAAACATTGCTTGAAAGAAATTAAAGACTATCTAAATAAATGGGAAGACATCCTGTGTTCATGGATCAGAAGACTTAATACTGTATGGAAATACTTCCCAAATTGATCTGCAGATTCAAAATAATCCTTATCAAAATCCCAGCCAGTGTCCTTACCAAAATAGACAAGCTGATCCTTTTTTTTTTTTTTAAGATTTGATTTATTTGAGAGAGAGAGTGAGAAAGCATGAGAGGAGAGAGGATCAGAGGGAGAAGCCGACTCCCCGCTGAGCAGGGAGCCCAATATGGGACTCGATGCTGAGACTCTGGGATCATGACCTGAGCCAAAGGCAGTCACTTAACCAACTGAGCCACCCAGGCGCCCCAGACAAGCTGATCCTAAAATTCTTAAACAAATACAAGGAACATAGAATATCCAAAACAATCTTGAAAAAGAAGAGTAAAGTTGGAGAACTCACACTCCTGATTTCAAAACTTACTACAAAGCTACAATAATTAAAGATACAGAACACTGAATAACAATACACATATAGATGCAATGGAATACAACTGACAGTATAGAAATAAACCCTCACATTAGTTTCATTGATTTTCAACAAAGATGCCAAGACAATTCAATGAGGAAAAGAACAGTCTTTTAAACAAATGGTGAAGGGACAACTGATTATCCACACATGAAAGAATGGTGTGGGAATCCTGTATTATATCATATACAAAATTTAACTCAAAATGGATTAAGAACCTTCTTCTTTTGCCAGTGTTCCATTCCACTACTAAATGTCATAGATAACATTACACTGCTCTTAGAAAAACACAGAAAAATCTTTGTGACCGTGGATTAGGCAGAGTCCTCTTAAATATGACACCAAAAACACAAACAATAAAAGAAATAAATAGATAAATTAGACTTTATTAAAATTAAAACTTTTGTGATGCAAAGGACATCAAAAAAAAAAGAAAGAAAAAGAAAAGATAACCACAAAATGGGAGAAAATATTTACAGATTCTATAATTGACAAGGAATCTGTAAATCTCAATAATAAAAAGACAATCAAATTTAAAAATTGGCAAAGGATCTCATAGACATTACCCCCCAAAAGATATAAATGGTGGGGTGCCTGGGTGGCTCAGTCAGTTAAGCATCCTGACTCTTGATTTCAGCTCAGGTCATGATCTCAGGGTGCTGGGATCGAGCCCAGCATCAGGATTCATCAGGATTCCTGCTCAGCGGGGAGTCTGCTTGAGACTCTTTCTCTCCCTCTCCCTCGCCCTCTATCTCTCCCCCACCGCTGGCTCACACTCTCTCTCCCTAAAAATAAATAAACCTTTTTTTAAAAAGATATAAATGGCTAATAAGTACATGAAAAGATGTTCGGGAAAAGGCAAATGCAAATTAAAACCGCAATGGCATACTATTTCATACTCCTAGGATGGCTATAATCTAAAAATAACAAGTGGCAAGGATAGAGAAAGTGGAAGCCTCATGCATGGCTGATGGGAATGTAAATTAGTACAGATGGTTAAACAAAGAGTTACCATGTGACCCAGAATTTCACATCTAGCTATATACCCAAGAGAACAGTAAACATAAGGGCACATAAAAACTTGTATGTAAATGTTCATATCAGCATTATTTATAACGACCAAAAGGTAGAAGTGACCCAAATGTCCATCAGTTAATACACAGCTAAATAAAATATGGATATTCAATAACAGAATATTATATGGCAATTAAAAGGAATGAAAACTGATACATGTTACAACATGAATGAACTATGAAAACATTTTGTTAAGTGAAAGAAGCTAGTCACAAAAGACCACGTATTATATGACTGCATTTATAGTATTAAATGTCCAGAACAGGTAAATCCATAGAGACAGAAAGCAGATTAGTAGTTGTCTACAACTGGGGGAGATAATGAGGAGAAAAGAGTAACTGCCAATGGGTACAGAAATCTGGGGTGCGGGGGAGGGGAGGTTGGTAATGAAAATGTTCCAAAATTGACTGTGGTGCTGGCTATATAACTCTATAAAGATACTAAAAAGCACTGAACTATACACTTTAAATAGACAAACTGTATGGTCTGTGAATTAAATCTCAACTGAAATATTAAGCATATTCCATTACATTGCTCTGATTTTTAAAAAATGGTTTTGTACTGATAGTTATTTAATATGCTGGGACCCACAAAAGGGAGGCCACTTCACCAGCAGCCCTGCCCATATCATCAATCTAAACCTAGGGGCGCCTGGGTGGCTCAGTCGGTTAAGCGTCTGCCTTCGGCTCAGGTCATGATCCCAGGGTCCTGGGATTGAGCCCCACATCGGGGTCCCTGCTCAGCAGGAAGCCTGCTTCTCCCTCTCCCACTCCCCCTGCTTGTGTTCCCTCTCTCGCTATCTCTCTCTCCGTCAAATAAATAAATAAAATCTTTAAAAAAAAAAAATCTAAACCTAAGTAGGCCCCACTTACGGGAAACACCTGTCAGTGAAATCTAACATACACCAATCACCATCCTCCAACTCAGTTTTGGCTAGCTTACCTTGCCCTAGGAAAGAGGACCTGGTAGCTTTATCAGGAAATCCCCAACCTCTAGCCAATCACACCCTGTTTCTGAGTTGCCCCTTCTAAGGCTCTATAAAGTCGGCTCTTATCCAAAATCCCTTAAGAGTGTTCCACTGCTTGTGAGGCACTGTACTCCTCTAATCCATGGATTTTCCCTGAACAAAGGACATCAAACTTGTTACTAAATTGTATTATTTTTGTCATTTCACAATAGTGTTAATAAACATAAAATAAATTATTTTAAAATATACTGAAGGGGCACCTGGCTGGCTCAGTCAATTAAGTGTCTGACTCTTGATTTCAGCTCGGTCATGATCTCAGGGTTGTGAGATTGAGCCCCCAAATCAGGCTCCATGCCCAGCATAGGATTCTTTCTCCCTCATCCTCTGCCAGCCCCCTCCCTCTAAAAAAATAAATAAAAATAAAGAAAATATATTGCTAATTTCACCTCTCATCTTTATCTTAAAATTCTTGCTTTTGTATACTTTATAATGAACATAGTATTCATATTAGTAGGAATAAATAAATGGTTTAGTAAAGGTACCCGTACACAAGAAATCTTTTTACTTATGGGGTACTCAATCTCTTAAAAAGCTTAGCAGTACAGGTTATATAATTATAGATAATAATTCAGCAGTTCCTCATTTACTTCCTTAGCACAACTCTTTTGTATATTACGTTCAAGTTCAAATCCTTTATTTAAAATCATGTTATTTATCCAGATGTTTACATCTTAATAGTAAGCTCATTTGTGAACAAGAACTTAGGAATTCCCTCTTTTGCCTAGAATTTGCTAAATTCATTTTTAAATTTTGGGGGATAGAACACTTTTATTTAAAAAAAAAAACTTTCTCGGGGCACCTGAGTGGCTCAGTCAGTTAAGCGGCTGCCTTTGGCTGAGGTCATGATCTCTGGGTCCTGTGATCCAGTCCTGGGATCCAGCCCTGAGTCGGGCTTCCTGCTAAGCGATAAATAAATAAATAAAACCTTTTTCTTTCCAAACAATCTCAAGTTACAGATAAGGTGCTAGTAGTGCGGTATAATTAAAACTATACATATGGTCTTCCCTGATTCCTAGCAGGAGCTCAAAAAAACTGCTGGAATTTCCTGTGTGATCCAAATGTCTTTTGTTATTCAAAACAAGCCCCCTTAGGCCTTACCTGAGTTTATGCTAATGAGGTGATGAAAGTTAGCAACCCCCCCGCAGATAACTTCAAGGTGAGGGTTGGTCACCGGAAAGACCAAGTCAGTGATCAGAGGGTTAGAACTTTCAGCCCCACTCCCAACCTTAAGTGAGGAGAAAGGAGCGAGAGTCTGAGTTCAATCACCAATGGCTAGTATTTTCATCAATTAAACCTATATAATGAAGCCTCCATAAAAACCCCTAAGCAACTGGGTTTAGACAGTTTCTGGGTTGGTGAATATATTAATGTGTGTGCCTGGAGAGGGCATGGAAGCTCTGCACCAACCACCCCACCCCTCAATATCTTGCTCTATGTATTTCTTCTATTTGGCTGTTCGAGGGCTATATCCTTCATAATAAACCAGTATATTAAGTAGAGCACTTTCCTGAGTTCTGCAAGTCATTCTACTGAATTATTGAACCTGGAGAGGGAGTGGCTCATGGGAACCCCCAGAACTGCAGTTGTGATGAGGGATAAGAAGGCTGGCTGAAGACAAAGCATAAGCCCACACCCTGCAACCTCCTCCCAACCCCCCCACTCCTGGGTGGGACAGGTGTGACATTCTTCCAGGAAGTTCCCATCTATCTTAATGCTATTACCTTACTAGAGGGGTAAACAACCTTAACTTGACAATGGCAAGGCCTCCAGTATCCTGGGAGTCTTCTTTAACATCCTTTTGAAACCTCCCTTTTCCTTACCTTCCCCAACCCCATAGTATATAATCTGCCACCCCTCACAACCCCGGGGCAGCAGCTCTTTCTGCTCAAGGGTCCTGTCCCCGTGCTTTAATAAACCACCACTCTGCACCAAAGACGTCTCAAGAATTCTTTCTTAGTCGTCGGCTCCGGACTCCACCCCATTGAACCTCACTTATATCCCAAAATCCCATCAGTTGGTCAGGCAGAAGTATGGGTACCTGGGGACTCTACTTGCAGTTAGCACCTAAAGAGGGGTCGGTCCTGTGGGATTGCCCCTTAAACTTGTGGGATCTGATGGCTAATTCTAGGTACATACTATGAGAATTTAACTGAATTACTGGACACCCATTTGCAGTCAGAGAATTGACTGTCAATGTGGAAAAATGACACATCAGAGAAAAACCATGTAAGTAGATATAAATCTTTCATTTTCCTAAAACATCTAAAAGTAAGTAGCAAATTGGTATCACCCTCAAATAATTCAGAGTATATTTTGATAAACAATGCATTTCCTCCATAATTACAATGTAACCAACAAAACCAGAAAATTAATACTGATACATACGACCATTTAATCTTCAGAACTCATTCAAGTTTCTCCAAAAGTTACAATAGTATGCTTTATACTCAAAGGATTCAGTCCAGAATTACCTGTTACATTTAGTGGTCATGTCTTCTTAGATTCTTCAATTTTTCCTGAATCTTTACTTCTTTCCTAAACTTTTAGGACCTTTATACTTGTGGAAGTGGTTGTCTGAAGGGTTGAAGTTTGTGAATTACTATGATATGAAGAGGGCTAGCTATATAAAATCAGGGAAAGTTTATACCAGATGTGGATGGGTATGGCACATAACACAAGTGGTAAAATAAGGTAACTGGTAAATGCTAGAGGTGTGCACATGTGTGCATTTTGTGTCTTTCTACAGAGCGTGGTTCACCTGAGTATAATATCCTGAGTTCACCTAGTATTTCTTAAGGGTGAAACCACATATAAATAAACACAAAATTCATGTTGTGTTCTATCTGTTCCCTAATACAGTAATTGTATTGGACCAAACTCATGTTTTCAAAACATGCGTTAAAGTAGGACTAATTATATTTAGATCTAACATCTAAATGCTCAGTTTACTGTTATTGTGGCGTTGATTCCCAGTCCCTCTTAGGACACAGAGTTAATGCACCTATGTATGCATACCACACACCACTATCTACCTATGTATGTTGAAAACCATGAGCTCATCGTAGTATCTCCAATGCCAGCCCAACACCATAGGGTTCATTCTAGTTTTATCCTTCTCCATATCTGTGATTTCCTTCCCTAAAGGAAACCTAGCTCCTATTACCTTACATATTTACTTATTTGATCAATCCTCTGTGTGTAACTAATATTCCATGGCTGCAGTGACCCACTCCCACCCATGCAGGTGCCCTCCTCATTCCATTCAGGTTCCAATATTGTGCATTTGGGCTTTTGGAGTAAATTATTGGGGGTAAGGGAGTAATGGAGAGAGGGGAAGGGAGGGGAGGGGAAAAGAAAACCAAAAAAAAGACATGAAAAATTTTGAGGGAGAAGAGCCCACTGTTACAAGGTTATTTTAAAATATAAAAATGAAGAATACAGGGCAAACTTGGGTTCCATATCATTAAGCACTTTTCTGTAATATAATGATTTATTTTATATTTTCCTTTATAAAACATTATACCATGGAAAATTTCAAACATATACAAAACTAGAGAGAACAGAAATGAGCTTTCATATATGTGTCAATTAGCAGGAATAAAACAGATTGGACACAGGCAAAGACACTATTAGTCAAAATAAATGATGTTAACTTTTCCACAAGGGGCCATTTATATAGTATAAGACACACTAGGGCCCAGGCCCCTCCTCTTATGGAACTCATATTCTATAAGAATGATAAACAAGTAATTAAATAAATTAAGATACTCTCAGATTGCTTTAATGGCTATGAAGAAAATGAAACCAGGTAATACGATACTGTAACAAGTGCAGGGAGAGTGACTTGAGAATGGGTAGTCAGAGAACATCTCTGTCAAGAGAATTGAGACCTGAATGACAAGAAGGAGCTAGGCTGGCAAAAATGTGAGGACAAAGAGAACAGAAAATACAAAGGCTCTAACAAAAGCTTGACATGTTTGAGGACAGATAGGTTTTAGGGGTAGGAAAGAGTACTGTAGAAGAACTATAAGAACAACAGTTGTGACAGTTGAAGAAACAAAAGTGCAACTTAAAATACATACTCACCCATTTGTTAACCATATATAGGAATGTATGTTTAGCACTGTGCTAGGACTACACTCGAAGTGAAGACATTTCCTTCTCTCAGCAAAATATAGTATGTTGATTATATAGATATACATCAAGGGCACCTGGGTGGTTCAGTCTTTTACATGTCTGCCTTTGACTCAGGTCATGATCCCGGAGTTCTGGGATCAAGCCCCACATCAGGCTCCCGGCTCAGCAGGGAGTCTGCTTGTCCCTCTGCCCCTCACCCTGGCTCGTGCTCTCTCTCTCTCAAATAAATAAATAAAATCTTTTTAAAAAAATATAGACATACGTCAAATTGATAACAATACAAGATGATATTACTACCAAAAAAGAGGAAAATTAGTCTTCCTCTTAGATTATGTATTAACAATGTAACTGAAGTGACAGTTCTAATATTTTTAGCACTGCCTCTTTAAAGATGATTACCTTAACAAGTACTTTCTAATTGTTCTATTTTGTTTCCAAAAGAGATGCAACTATGATTTGTTGAGTATCTACATTATGCTAGAGTCCTGTGCTAGGGCCTGCACACATGAATCTTGAAATGTCAAAATACCAATTACCATTTTAACAGAGCAAAGTTAGGCTCAAAGTGATTTGCCAAAAGTCAACTAAGTGGCAGAGTTAGGATTCAAATTCAGATTCCACTGCTAACATAATGTTCTTTCTACAGAACTATCTTGGGCTTTTGTTTTTAAATCATTAAAAGGAACTTTTAGATACCTGATACTTCTTTACTACATGGTACTTGTATCAACTTCTAAGTCTTAATGTTTTAATATCAAATTGGAGAATTATTTTTTAGTTCTACCATTCACTGTGTCTATCTAAAATCATTATCAGTAACCTTACCTTCATTTTTTTGAGTATTCTTCAAAAGTACATTGATACTGTTTGTGATGAGAATTAGTGACAAGCCAGAAGATCTATGATTTGGAAATTGCTGTATTTTTAAAAAATATAACAGAATGCTCAATTTTACTGCACAATCAAGACATTTCAGAGGTACAGTCTATGAAAGAGGGTAGACTGTAGGATCTGTTAATCCTCAATTAAAATTACAGTCAATCAAACCTCTTCACAACAATCAAGTTGTTTAACCAAGGTATATGGTAGAGCAATGAGGAAATTCCTAAAAATCTCCAAAGAATTATGATAGGAATAGTTACATATAGAAGTTGAAAATCAGGCAAGTTTCATATGCCAAAAATCAAGTATATAAGACTTTTGGTAAAAAGTTTCTATGGCTGGGGCGCCTGGGTGGCTCAGTCGTTAAGTGTCTGCCTTCAGCTCAGGTCATGATCCCAGGGTCCTGGGATCGAGCCCCACATCGGGATCCCTGCTCAGCAGGAAGCCTGCTTCTCCCTCTCCCACTCCCCCTGCTTGTGTTCCCTCTCTCGCTGTGTCTCTCTCTGTCAAATACATAAATAAAATCTTCAAAAAAAAAAAATTTCTATGGCTAAAGCTCTCAGAAAACATAAAGAATAGGGACATACCAATATTGTCTAATGTTTTCTGGTAAACTTTCATATCCAAATCATTTTAACCTCTATGATGAAACTATACCAAAAGAACCAACAAATTTAGCCCTATAATTTATAAGAGAGAGAATAAATAATCCTTTTAAAAATTTAGTCATCTAAGCTAACTACTATTCTTTATTTTGTCATGTTTCTTTTGTTATTTATAACCAAAACTCCTTTTCCATCCCACTGCATCTTCTGCCAGCCAAGGTTAGCATTCAAGTCTGCAAGTAAATGTTAATTATTAATACAATAAACATTCAACTTTCATATGAAGCTTCAATCTTATTTTCTCTCATACTCATACATATCTCCTTCCTCTTTTTCCATTACTAAGTGTCACAGATGATGCTATCATTACATTGCTTTCTATATTTATAAGGGTCCAAGCTCATATCCCCAGACTTAGGGGCGACACATTTATTCCCCTTAGACATTAACTCTTCCTTTCTCCTTCTTCCTTGATGGAAACAAATTTCAACAGTCTATAGGAAAGATGAGCTCAGCAACCCTTATACATTTAAAATTATAGACATGCTGATGAGATTTATTTCAATGATTATTGCCATCTGCTCTTTCTATTTTTACAGGAAAGAGGATCTGCCACTACAAATTGAACTATTAGTTCACTTAAATTATTCTACCTCTGAAAGTGACCTACATTTAATTTTCCAGGAAATGTATAAAACAGTAATGCATTGTGACAACTATATTATGGAAGAACACACAAAATTTTAAAATGCTATCAGTGGGTTTGGCTGTTTTATAAGTAAATCTTACTTGGCTCACAAAATAAATCTACTAATATAAAATATCTGTCTTTGGGCGCCTGGGTGGCTCAGTTGGTTAAGCGACTGCCTTCGGCTCAGGTCATGATCCTGGAGTCCCGGGATCGAGTCCCGCATCGGGCTCCCTGCTCAGCAGGGGGTCTGCTTCTCCCTCTGCCCTCTTCCCTCTCGTGCTCTCTCTCTCTCATTCTCTCTCTCTCAAATAAATAAATAAAATCTTTAAAAAAAATTTATTAAAAAAAAATCTGTCTTAAATTTTTAAACAGCAGCAGATAAAAGATGTAGCTTAAAAGAAGCTTCAAAGAAATAGCTTCAGTTTTCTGTAAAAAATTAGAAACTTACATTTCCTAATACATTCATTCCAAGTATTATTTCCTAGGTACTGATATGAAAGGCATGTTTTGAATGACTGGCCTTATTAGAAAAGCTATACCAAAGAGTTCCTCTATTTACTAATAGCAAGAAAATTTGGTCATTATGATCTCAAATTAAGGAAATTACTAATGATTAGACAAAAAAATACATAAATGAATAAGGAATGCCTTGTAGCTTGCAGGGTAGCAATTATAAAAAATATAGGCACATGGATCAGAAATGAAAAAAATTAATACTGTTTTTATTCACAGATAGCATAATGTGTATGTACCATGTATTCAGAAATCTATAAACACACTACTAAAACTAATAAGTGAACTTAACCAGGAAATTCAAATGTGTTTCTACATTCTAGCAACAAATGATTAGAAAATAAAATTTAAAAATATTATCATCTGTATTTTCCTCACTCTTGAATAAAACTGTTAAAAAATTATTATCATCTATGATAATATCAAAAATATGAAATACTTAGGAATAGACTGGGCAAAATATGTGCAAGATGTGTGCATAAAAGTGTAGAGAAAAAGGTGTGGAGAACTAAAACTACTTGGAAAACTAAAAACGTTGCAAAGACAAAGTAAACAAGACTTAAGTGGAGAAATACATCATGTTCATGGATTACAATGTTCAACATTGTTAATATGTCAATTCTCACCAAAATGATTTCCAGATTTTTTTTTTAAAGATTTTATTTATTTGACACACAGGCGGGGGGGGGGGGTGGGCAGAAGCAGACTCCCCGCTGAGCAGGGAGCCTGATGCGGGGCTCGATTCCAGGACCCTGAGATCATGACCTGAGCCGAAGGCAGACGCTCAACCGACTGAGCCCCCAGGTGCTTCCGATCTACAGATTCAATGCAATCCCAATCAAAATCCCAGCAGGGTTTTTGTTTGTTGTTTTTTTTTTAACAAAACATGACAAGATTTAAAAATTTATTTAGAAATGCAATAAACCTAAAATAGCCAATTTTGAAAATGAAGAAAAAAGCTGGAAAATTTATACTGTCCGAGTTCAAGACTTACTATGAAGCTATAGTAATGAAGACAAGTGCTGTACTGGCAGAAGGATAAAACCTTGTGGAATACAACAGAGTGCTCAGAAAGAGACCCACATATGTGTGTTCACTTCGTTTTCTACAAAGATGCCAACATAATTCAATCCTTCCTGTCTGTATTTGCAAACATACGTGAGGAGGAAACACTATTACTCTGTGTTATTCTTCTGGAAGTAATAGGATTAAAACGTGTAAAGGCTTACTTTTCCCTGATTAGTAACTATTAAATCCACAGAGAAAGGTATCTCAATGTTTCATCTTCTCTATATTTAGCAATTAGTTTGTCTCCTTTGAGAGCTGGAAAGCAATCAGCTATGCACTACAGAAATACAGCTGCTTTTCTTCTATTTAAAATAGATGAAGGTAGGGGAAGTGAGAAGACTAACTATATGACCCCTACAATATACTGTTAATGTGTAAGGGGGAAAAAAAAAAACCTGTCAAACAGGAACGTTAAGAAATGTTTTATTCCAGACTAAAAATGGGAAGAAAAAAATCATCGTAATGACAGAAAATATAAGGTTGTCAAAGAATCCATAATTTATCTTTGGAGTGAAAGAAAATCAGCCTGTGACTGTAACCAGTGTTAAAATGTCTTTTGGGGGGGTGCCTGGGTGGCTCAGTCGTTAAGCATCTGCCTTCAGCTCAGGTCATGATCCCAGGGTCCTGGGATGGAGCCCTACATCGGGCTCCCTGCTCCACGGGAGGCCTGCTTCTCCCTCTCCCACTCCCCTCTCTCACTGTGTCTCTCTCTGTCAAATAAATAAATAAAATCTTTTTAAACAAATGGTTTTTTGTGTTTTTTTTTTTTTTTAAATAAAATCATTTCCTTATTGAACTGGAAGGGGGACAGAGGGAGAAAAAGAACAAAAAGTTTCAAAATAAAAGCAAAAATTTAAATTACTCTTGGGAAAACATTTTCAAGAAAATGTTGACAAGTGCTATGATTCACAGTTGTTTTCAACATTCAATAAACATTATACTTTATGCTTCTAATGTCCCTCTTTGAAATATAATTGAGTACTGGTATTTTTACCTATTTTACCTAAAGCTCCCAACAATAGAATTCAAAAGAAAACCATACTCCCTCAAATCTTCATTTGTCCTTTTAACTAAGATATGTTTTAATACAGTGAAAGTGATAATATTGAAGAATATAATAGCCTTGAAGTTAAAGCCAGTCCTATTTTTATTTTCACCAATCCTGATTACACAAAGTATGGAAAATATTTTGATTCTGTTTGAAAAAGCCAAAGGGGGGCGCCTGGGTGGCTCAGTCCGTTAAGCGACTGCATTCAGCTCAGGTCATGATCCTGGAGTCCCGGGATCGAGTCCTGCATCGGGCTCCCTGCTCGGCGGGGGGTCTGCTTCTCCCTCTAACCCTCTTCCCTCTTGTGCTCTCTGTCTCTCATTCTCTCTCTCAAACGGATAAATAAAATCTTTAAAAAAAAAAAAAAAAAGAAAAGGCCAAAGGGGAGTAAAGGAGAGGAGAAAGTAGCATTTAATGAATGCCTATTCTGTGCTAGACACAGTGGTGTGCTGATAAATGTTTAACAATCAGCCCTCGGGGGGGGGGGGGGGGTGCGTGTGTGTGTGTGTGTGTGTGTGTATGAAATGTGTGTTTATTATAAATTCTGAAGGCTGTAGGACACAATTTAAAAATTATAATAAGATATACAATACTCTTCATTGTAAATTTCTTAGAGCCAACTAATTCTCACAGAATGTTCCACTGATTTTGCCAAACTCCTGAGAAGCCAACTTAGGGTTGCAACAGATAAACAAATGTAATTCCAATCTTAATGTTATTTGATATTTTCATCTACATTAAAGAATAAAAGGAAAGTGAAACAACAATGATATATGTCATAACCTCACTTGTTCATCAATGATATAAGCAACCTCTTTGCTGAATTAGATAATACATGCACACCTTAGAGATACTAAGGGTTCGGTTCCAGACCACTGCAATAAAATTTATATTGCAAAAAAGCAAGTCAAACAAATGTTTTGGTTTCCCGGTGCATATAAAAATTATGTTTACACTATGCTGAAGTCTATTAAATGTGCAACAGCATTATGCCTTAAAAAAAAAATGTACATACTTTAATTAAAATACTTTACATGCTAAAACATTAGCTCTCAGCAAGTGGTATCTTTTTGCTGGTGGAAGGTCTTACCAGAGTGTTGATGGCTGCTGACTGATCAGGGTGGTAGTTGCTGAAGGTTGGGATGGCTCAGGCAATTCTTTTATTTTTTTCTAAGGCCAATTAAACTAATTTTATTTAGAGTAAGTTTACATTAAGTTACAATATTAACAATCTCTAGAGACAAGGAACATAAAATTTAAGAAGTAAAAATCTGTTTCTCTATATAAGCAATCAGTGGTTTCTGTGTGCTGTGGTCTAAATAAGTGATTACTCAGTCTCCCTCTTCCTCTAAACGCCTACTTACAGACCATATATTATAGAACACACAAATGAAAATTTACAAATATAGAAATAATGACAATACTTAATGGTGAGGATTTTCACATGCAAACCCATAAAATGCCATATTTTAAACACACATATTTCTAAAAGGGAGAAACTTTTTAATAACTTAGCATAAAATCAAATTATATAAACTTGGTATATTCCATAAAATATTGCTTTACACATTTATACCATGATCAAAATTCCTTTGGTAGCGTTTAATCAAAATGAAGCACACTACTATGTAATATATAAAGTACTCTTAAATGTTACTATAAAAGTATTTTTGTTACAGTTATGGCACCTATGTATACACAAAACGTGAAACCAGGTGCCAACAAAATCCTTTTAATCTTTTAACAAAATAACTTCTGCTTCACAATATCAAGATTTTAATTCTCTTATAAAACTTTTTACAGTGGTTATAGCACAAAGAACAACGGCATAACTGTAAAAACAAACCAAACCTTATCAGAGCAATCATACAAATACTGCAATGAAAAAAATCAAACAGCAGTTACCCCAATGCAAAAAAAAGGGGCTGCTAGACTCAATCTTAGAAGAGTAAACACAAACACACTATCCCCTAAACTCCTAAACAAAAAATCCACAAACAACTCAGCAGAAGTAGAACAAAGATGCTAGTGGGTTCACCAAAGCAAGCACACCTGACCTGGTGCTGTCCTGGCATACATGAGAGGTCTCACTGAGAAATCTTGCTCTAAAAAGTCATCAGAGTTTAAAATGTATGGAACATAAAGGAAAAAAACAGATGCCAATATTTACATCGCATAATTGATTAGCCAGCTTTTGACATTGTTTCCTCCTAACGCCCGCCAACAAAGGGCTCTTGTTTCTAAACTAAGTGTCCATCAACCAAGAGAGCCTGCCTTAGGAGTATACCAGTCATCTCTGCAGCCCATGAACACAGCACGGAGGGTCTTTTTAACTATGCATTCATGATCACACACAGACACCAAACCAAACTTTTGGCTTTCTGTCACAAGAACTACATCTTACAAAGGAACCTCTTTTAACCAGTATCTTCTTGTCCAATCTTAAAGTCATTCTGCACAAAGCAACAAAAACAAAACAGCGAAAAGAGTTAAGAGGGAGAACTGGAGGGAAAGACACATACGCCATTTGCAAAACCTTATGCTTTGTGAAAGGTGATCCAAGAAACCATCTCTTTTCTTTCTAATCCAAAAGTCTTTGTGCTGGCTCAATCTCAGAAGTCTTGGAAATAGCACAGAAATGCTTCGCTGCTCTGAAGATACATTCTAGTGTCTCGCTGAGAGAAAGCAGCTAGCCAATATATCAGGCCATGTAGTGGTGATTATCTCTCTCCATATAGTCTATCTACAAGAAATTCAATTCTTTTTTAAATCTCTAGACTTAACTGGAAATTTCGCTGATTATACAATTTAGAAACTAGAAGATTATGATGAAGAGTCTTTCTCATCTTCATTATTCTGACAATAGCAGGGTCAATCTGATACTGTCCTTCCTGAAACACTATCAGTGTTACTGACTTGTTCTTCAACGGTTTCCTTCATCTGGATCTAGCTGCTATTTGAAACAACTTGTATCTGAATTCCCCGCTGAACATGAATGTGTCCCCATCTTCCTCCTTTTGGGACTTTTAACCAGGATTCGTGCTTTGCCACAGGCCAGGGACTGTAATGTTCTTTGCAGTTCATTGTCCTCTACTCTCGTGGCCATTTTTATTTCTTCAAAACTGAAAGTACGCCTTTCACTGAACATGAGAAACACCAGTATCTGGAAGATGGACACCTGGAACTCCTTTCCTTCCTTAAACTTGCTTTTCAAACAGCATTCCCCAATGTAGTTTGCCACTGAAGTTTTCTACCACTATGCTTTCTGAGATAAAATGTCTTAAACACTTCCTGAAGTTTAACCATTTCTTGAGTTAAATGCACTTCCATAGGTGTGTATGTCGGCCAGTATCCCATCATAAGTCTATTCACTGTTAGATCTACAGAGCCTGGGTCACTTTGATTCTGCATATACTGCTTGAAATGAACTATGATGTTCTTGGAGAGCTCCACGTCCTTGAACATGCCTTCCAGCTTGCTGGTGAAAGCAGCACCACATTCATGCTTTAGTTCTGACAACATAGATTTTTCAGCATCTACTGAGGCACTTTTTCCAATGAGGAGTCGTTTTGCCAAATCTTTTCTATAAAAGGCTTCAAAGAAATCTTTACTGTGAATGAACCTGAATATTATCATAAACTTGTCGAGAATCCTCTCCAGGTCTTCGTCTGTTGCTTCTTTACTACTTGCTCTTGATTTTGAATCAACATGCTTTACCATCAATTCTGTGGGCTTATCTGGCCTCTTGTTGATAAATGTTTCAAAGGATTCCTTCATCAAGTTGATGAACTTCTTGTGTCTCTGAAAGCACACTTCCATCACATGGTCCACACGATCCTTAAAATCTAGCAGGTCCTGTATCATAGCTTTGTCTTTTTCAGGACTGATAACAACTGTTGTCCCAAAAGTTTTGATGGGGTCACTCCAGCGCTGCAGCAGAATCTGCTGGCCATGCTTCACGCAGCTGAACAGCTGGTATATCTGAGTGAGGTGGGCACTCTGTTCTCATCAAGGAGGTGGTCAAGCCCTTTCTACAGAATTGCTGTTCAATGTTCTCCTAATAACTGTTTCTCTATATAAACAATCAGTGGTTTCTGTGTGCTGTGGTCTAAATAAGTGATTACTCAGTCTCCCTCTTCCT
Source organism: Neomonachus schauinslandi (assembly GCF_002201575.2). Classification (NCBI taxonomy): domain Eukaryota; kingdom Metazoa; phylum Chordata; class Mammalia; order Carnivora; family Phocidae; genus Neomonachus; species Neomonachus schauinslandi. Next base: position 41,097,649 of record NC_058408.1, on the reverse strand, counting down.
CTAAATGCCTACTTATATGGTTAAGATATTCTGGCCTTCTGCAGCATATAAACAATTAGTTTCTTCCAAAAGTTTCAGTTCAAATGAATCTTTATATACCTGAAGGTCAGAGAGCATACTCAGGAGACTTTTCAATAAACTCCAATAAACTTTGCTGCTTCGTTCAGTTAATAGCAGAATTCCATCAATATTTTTACTCTGAACCATTTTTATCACTAACGATACGGTTTCTAAAAAGTTCCAATCCCATATCCCAGATAGAAGGAAGCATGGAATTCTGAAGTACATAAGTGCGAAGCAAAAACAGGAAAATACTTCTGATCATGATCGTATGTCTGCAATGATCTTGACAGCACGTGTTAATCTTCTTTAAAAATAAAACACTATCCGGTGAGTCTTCTCTAAACTGAAGGACCTGTGCTTGGACATGATCTTCACAGACCTGGCACAGCTGTTTGTAGCGTGTTGAGGAAACTTTGTGAGAACAGATTTTCAACAGCTTGGTACTTTTTCCAGGTTCTGATGGAGATGATACTAGTATGGCTTTCACTGCCTCAAGAAGCTTCTGCCAGGTGTCCTGAATGTAGTTATCAGGCAATTTAGGCCTGTCTCAGAAATTCTTGATCACTAATTTCTTGGAGCCACTGCTACCCCCAGGTTTGGAGGTGATGGCGGCCACTGTGAGGGACATGGACGTGGTGAGGCCGTTGGTGTTCCCAACAAGCACTGAGTGGTTGGCCTTCCTGTGGATCTTGTCAGCCATGGTTGCAGCCAGAAGGCAGCGGGAGACTGCCCCGTCCCACCCTGACTGGCCACCCAACTACCAATGCCCAACAGCTCTGGCAATTCTTAAAATAAGATAACAATGAAGTCTGCCATACTGATTGATTCTTCCTTTCACAAATGATTTCTCTGTAGCATGTGATGCTACTTGACAGCATTTTACCTGCAGGAGAACATCTTTCAAAACTGGAGTCAATCCTCCCAAATTCTGCCACTGTTTTATCAACTATGTTTATGTAATATTCTAAATCTTTTGTTGTCATTTCAACAATCTTCACAGCATCTTCACCAGGAGTAGATTCCGTCTCAAGAAACCCCTGTCTTTGCTCATCCATAGGAAGTAACTCCTCATCTGTTAAAGTTTTATCATGAAATTGAAGCAATTCAAATAATAATGAAAATATTTGAAGTATCACAAGAATTATCAAAATGTGACACAAAGATATGAAGTGAGCAAATGCCATTGGAAAAAATAATGCAAATAAACTTGCTTAATGTAGGGTTGCCACAAACCTTCAGTTTGTAAAAAATGCAGTATCTGTGAAGCTCAATAAAGTAAAGTGCAATAAAATGAGGTAAGCCTGTAGTTTAGAATATTTCCTCAACTTTTGTGTTACTAACAACAACAGCCAATGGATACAACAAACTTTTTTTAAAAAAAGATTTTATTTTAGAGAGAGAATGTGCACACGCACGTGTGTGCATGTAAGGAGGAATGGGGGAGAGGGAGAGAGAATCCCAAGCGGACTCCACCCTAAGCAGGGAACCTGAGGTGGAGCTCGATCCCATGACCCCGAAATCAAAACCTGAGCTGAAACCAAGAGTCAGAGGCTTAACTGACTGTGCCTCCCAGGTGCCCCCAGATACAACAAACTTTTAAGTTTAATCTGCTTTATTGATATTTTCTCCATCACTTTCTTAAATCTAGACATCCAACAAAACAATAAATCAAGCTCTGGTTTGTGCTATTTACCAGTTTCTGTGGTATGAATACCATCATGACACATTTCAAGCTACCAATGTAAACACACTGAACACAGAGCTGAGAAGAGATATGCAATAGCACATCATTATATGGTATTTCACCACACAGCTATAACAGACATATATAATGTACAGGGTAGCAAAATAGCTAGGAAGTGATGAGTTTTCAGCATTTATACTTTGCTTTTTTTTTAAGATTTTATTTAGTTATTTTAGTGACAAAAAGCACATGAGCAGGGGGAGGAGCAGGGGGAAGGAAAGAGGGGGAGAGAATCTCATGCAGACTCCACACTAAGCGTGGAGCCCCCTGTGGGGCTCCATCTTATAAACCTGAGATCATGACCTGAGCCGAAACCAACAGTCAGGCACTCAACCGAATGAGCCACCCAGGTGCCCCTACTGCCTTTGTTTTTAACATAATTTAATTCTAAAGTTTGTGTAATTTAATTTTTAATGATGGCTGTGTTTAACAGCTCATAAGATATCTAAAATTTTAACAATCAGCTCTTATGGGGGGGTACAAGCCAGCTCCAGTACACCATTGAGTGGATATTATATAAATGTTTCACAAACAAGGAAACTGAAACTTAGCAGTGATTTGTTTAGGATCACATGGTTGGTAAATGGTAACACTGTGATTCCAGCTGGGGTATGACAGACTCTAAATCTCTGCTGTTATCATACCAGATTATCAAAGATATAATTTATACCAAACTTTAAAATTAAAAGTCATATAAGGATGTTTTTCTTTGCAATATTTGAGTGTATACCTGTTTTTGTTGTCCTGATTTCAAAGAACAGACACTCTAATCACTTATGTTGCTTTTCTTTTATCCATTTTTTTGCACCCTATCACCCGAGAAATTCCTTGGTAGTGGTGGCAGTAACAATGGTAACAATAGGGACCTGCAGAACCTAAAACACTGAAACAAGGAAGGACCCGTTTCTCTCCCTGCCCTTCCACTGCTTGGCCTCAGACACTGGCAAAGTCACAAGAACTGCTCAGCAACATGGGATAAATAAATCCTTAGTTATCTGACCAGAGAACAAAAAAGAGGAACTCCAAAAAACTAGAAAGTACCAAGGACAACGCACAGAGAAAAGACCTTGGGAAAGCAAGCCCATAAAGTTATTTATGAATTCCTGGGATCACCTGCAAGTTGCATATGTGAAAATCTGAGCCTAAACCTCATACCACAGACATTGAGAAGCGTACAGATACCAGGCTGCCACTGGTTGACAATACACACAGGACATATCTGAGGAGCACAACAAAGGCTTTGAAAAAGGCACTAACATAAAAATCACAAACCACAGAAGGTGAAGTTCATACTTGTGTCAACCTGAACAAATCAGTCTTCTGTATAGAAAAACATTCAAAAACAAAAACAAATCAAAACAAAACACACACACACACACACACACAAAAGAAAAACATTCTATACAGGATATAAGCAAGACCTTAGATCTCATATCATAATATTCAAAACGCCCAAGACACAATCCAAAATTCCCTGGCATACAAATACCCAGGAAAATCTCAACATGCATGAGAAAGACAACAGACACCAACTTCAAGATAACACAGATGTTCGAATTATGTTACAAAAACTATTATAAAAATGCTTCATCGAATAAGGGCAAATATTCTTGAGAGGAAGGGAAAGACAGAAAGCTCTAGCACACAAACAAACAGAGGATAAAAAGAAAAATCAAATCAAAAGTTTAGAAGTGAAAACAGCAACGGAAATAAAACTTCACTAAAGGGGTCCAACAAAAGAATAGAGATGTCAGAGGAGTCAGTACACCTGAAGGCAGATCAATAGAAATTATCCAATCTGAACCACAGAGAAAAGTAAAATGGGAGGACGGATGAAAGAGCTCCCTACCTTTGACCTCCATGGAGGGGAGAGGCTGGGGGGTGGTCAATGGTTTAATCAACCATGATAATGGAACCTCCAAAAAAAATCCCAAATGAAGGGGTTCCAAGAGCTTCAGGTTGGTGAATGCATCCATATGCCAGGAGGGTAGTGCACTCCAACTCCATGGTAACAGAAGCTCCTGTGCTTGGGATGCTTCCAGACCTTGCTCTTTGTACCTCTTCATCTGGCATCATTGTTCATCTGTATCCTTTATAGTACCCTTTGTAATTAACTGGTAATAAATACAGTATTTTCCTGAGTTTTGTGAGCAGTTATACCAAATTACTGAACCTGAGGAGGGGGTTTTGGGAACCCTAATTTGTAGCCAAGTCAGACAGAAGTATGGGTACCCTGGGGACCCACTACTTGCTATTGGCATCTGCATTTGAAGGCAGTCTTGTAAGATTAAGACCTTAATATATGGGTTTTGTACTAACTCTAGGTAGAATTAGAAGTGCATTAAATTGTAGAAAAGCAGTTTGTATCCACAGAGAATTAGAGAATTGCTTGGTGTGGGAAACCCACACAGTTAGTGTCAGAGTGTTTTGAGCAGAGAAAACTATTTTCTTTTAACCTCAAATGAGATCTGAAGAAATACATGCCCATACAGACCACAATCAAACTGCAAAAACTAAAACTAAAAATAAACTCTTGAAAGTAACCAGAGAAAAACAACTCATTAGTTATTATAGAACAACAATTTGAATAACTGTGGATTTCTTATCGGAAATCAGAGGCCAATTCATATTTTTCTTTTCTTTTTTTTAAGATTTTATTTATTTCAGAGAAAGAGAGAACACAAGCAGGGGGAGGGGCAGAAGGAGAGCCAGGCTCCCCACTGAGCAGGGAGCCAGATATGGGGCTTGATCCCAGGACCCTGGGATCATGACCCGAGCCAAAGGCAGACACCTAACCAACTGAGCCACCCAGGTGCCCCGGTGAATTCATATTTTTCAAGAACACCAAAAAAAGATCAACCCAGAATACATATCCAGTGAATATATCCTTCAGGAATGAAGGTGAAACAAAGGTAATCTCAATGGAAGAAAATCCAAGGGAATTTGTTCCCAGGAGACTACTCTTAAAAAAAAAAAAAAGTTAAAGGAAATTTTTTCAGATAGAAGAGAAATAATGCCAATAGAAACCAAGAACTTCAGCAATTAAAAAAAAGCAACAGAAGTGATAAATATTTAGGTACGTGTAATGAACTATTCTTCTGCTGTTCTTTAAAATGTTTGACAGTCGAAAAAAAATTATGACCTTTTCTAACAGGGTTTTCAATGTATGCTGATGTAATATATAAGACAACTACAGCATAAAGGGGAAAAGGAAAAGAGACTTATTTGGTGTAAAGGTTTCTACACTCCAAATAAAATTGTAAAATATTGATTTTAAATTGTGAAAGGTAAAGTATATATATTGTAATCCCTAGAGCAACCATTTTTAAAAACCAAAACTACAGAAATAGAAATGGTTAAAAATGTAATAGAAAAATTAAAACAGAATTCTAAGTATATTCAAATAACTTGCCTCCTCAAAAAAAAAAAAAAGAAAGAAAGAGAAAAAGGGATGAAAAACATGGAGAAAAATAAAAAATTAAATAAAAAAGAGATCCAATTCCAAACAACAATGATCACATTAAACATAAATGACCTATCTAAAACACCAATTAAAAGATAAGATTGTCACAATAAGTATTAAAAAATTATCTAACTATATTCTGTGTCTACAAGAAACTCACCTTACACATAATGATATAAATAGTTTTAAAGTAAAAGGATAGAAAAATACATACCATGCAAACACTGATTAAAAGGAAGATCAAGTCACTATATTAATATCAAAGGAGACTTCAGACCCAAGACAATTACCAGGTATGAAATTCATCACATTATGAAACAAGCCAATTCATCAAGAATTCATAAATTCCTAAATGTGTATGTATCTAATAATGAGAGTTTCAAAATATATGAAGACAAAATTTACAAAACCAAAAGGAGAAATAGACAAATCCACAATTATAGTGGAGGCTTCAACATATCTCCTTCAGTAATCAGTAAAATGAGCAGGCAGAAAATTAACAAGAACATACAGAAACTGAACAATAACATCAACCAACTGGATCTGGCATTTCAAGAACACTCCACCCAACATCATTTTATTCTTTTCAAAATGTACACGGAACATTCACCAGGACAGACCCTATCCTATGTCATAAAATAAGCTTTAGCAAATTTAGAAGAATTGAAATTATATAAAGTATGTCCCTCTAACGCATAAAAGAATTAGAAATTAATAAAAAGATAGCAACAAAATCTCCAAACACATGGAATTCAAGCTCACTTCTAGATAACCCACAGGTGTAAAAGGAATCAAGGGAAATAAAAATATTTTGAACTGAATGAAAATGAAACTACAACATAGCAAATTTGAGAAATATACCAAAGTAGTATCTAGAGGGAAATTTATGGTATAAAATGTTTATATGGGAAAAGAAGAAAGGTCTCAAATCAATAATCTAAACTTTCACATTAAGAAACTAAAAAAATGAACAAAACATATTCAAGGCAATCAAAATAATGGAAAAAACAACAGAAATCACTCAAATTGAAAACAAAAAACTCAATAATCAGTGAAATCAAAAGCTAGCTCTTTACAAATAGATTTTTTAAAAAGTCAAGCAAAACTAACAGAGAAAAAAGAAGACACAAATGACCAGCATTTAATATGAAATAGGGGATATAACTACATCCCCCAGACATTAAAAAGATAATAGAGAAATAGTACAAACAATTCTATGCACATAAATTCAACACCTCAGATGAAATGGACCAATTCCTGGAAAACCATAAAATGCCAAAATTCACACCAAATGAAATAGATAACCTAAGGAGTCTTATAACTGCTAAAGAAATTGGATAATCACAAAAACAATTCTCTTCCAAAAACAAAATCTCTATACCCAAATGGTTTCAATTGTGAATTCTACAAAATATTTAATGAAGAATACCAAACTATGAGATCTCTTCCAAAAAACAGAAGAGAATACTTCCCAACTCATTTTAGGATAATGATGTTAACCTGATACCAAAACTAGACAGATGGCACAGGCAAAGATAACTAGACTAATATCCTTCTTGGATAGAAATTTTTAAAATCCTCAATAAACTATTAGATAATTTAATCCAGCAATATATAGAAACAATAATCCACCATGACTAAGTGGGGTAGATCTCAGGAATGTAAAAATAATGCAATGTTCGAAAATCAAGCAATGTAGTCCACCCTATTAACAGTAAAAAAAATATATAAACCACATGATCATATCATCTGATGCAGAAAAGGCATCTAATAAAATTCCATGTCCTTCAACAGTAAAACCATTTAGCAAACTAGAAATAGAAGGAAATTTCCACAATCTGATAAAAAGGCATCTCTGGGGGTAAAATATCAGCTAACAATATACTTAATGGTGAAGACTAGGATGAGAATAAGGAAAAAGGATGGCTACTCTCACCATACCTATACAACATCATACTGGAAGTGTTGGTCAGTGCAATAATTTAAGAAAAAGAAAGAAAAGGCATACAGATGGGAAAGGAAGGCATAAAACTGCCCCTATTCTCAGATAATATATGTAGACAATCCCAAGGAATTTACTAAGAACCCCTAAAACTCATAAGTGAGTTTTCAGTCACAGGATACAAGGTCAACACACACACCCACAAAAAATCAATCATATTTTTATACACCAGCGATGAACAACTGGCAAATTAAATTTAAAAACCAACACGAGTGGCTCAGTAGGTTGAGTGTCAGACTCTTGATTTCAACTGGGATCATGATCTCAGGGTCATGAGATTGAGCCCCATGTCAGGCTTCACGCTCAGCAGGGCATCTGCCTGAGATTCTCTCCCTCGCCTTCTCCCTCTCATGCTCTCTCTCACTCTCTCTAAAAGAAATAAATCAATCTTAAAAAAAAAGAAAACCAACACTATTTACAATAGCTTTAACAAAAGGAAACAATCAGGTATAAATTTATAAAAATATGTATAGGATCTGTACCTTGAAAACTATAAACCATTAATGAAATATATAAAAGAAGACCTAATGGAGAGACTTACCACAGGTCATGGACTGAAGACTCAACAGTAAAGAAGTCAACTCTCCCTAAATTGATCCACATATTTAACATACTTCCAATCATTATGCCAGGAGGATTTTTTTTGTACATATAGATAAACTGAGTCTAAAATTCATATTGAAAGGTGAAAGAACTAGAAAAACCATTAAATTTCTGAAGAAGAACAAGAAAGTCAGAGAAATCAGTTTCTGATTGCATACTATGATACTGGCAAAAGGATGGACAGAAACAGAGAAGAGTGAAAAAGAATGGAGTCCAGAAACAGACCCCCCCAAAATTTGGCAAATTAATCCTTGACAAAGGTACAAAGGCAATTCAAACGAGAAAGAAGAATCTTCCCAGCAAATCATATTAGAACAAGTGAACAACCCATATGTAAGAAAATGAACTGGCCTAAACCTCACACCTTCTATAAAAATTAACTCAAATGAGATAACAGAACTAAATGTAAAACTGTAGAACTTTTAGAAGAGAATAAAGGAGAAAATCTTTGTGACCAGAGGTTAGGCAAAGAGATCTTAGGGATGATACCAAAACGATAAAACTGAAAAATGGGACTTAATCAAAATTCAAAACTTTGCTGTGTAAAGGACATTGTTAAAAGAATGAAAAGACGGGGCATCTGGGTGGCTCAGTCAGTTAAGCATCTGCCTTCGGCTCAGGTCATTAACCCTAACCCAGAGTCCTGGGATCGAGTCCCGCATTGGGCTCCTTGCTCAGAAGGGAGTCTACTTCTCTCTCTCCCTCTGTCCCTACCCCTGCTCATTCTCTCTCTCTCTATCGCACAAATAAATAAGTAAAATCTTAAAAAAAAAAATAAAATTTTAAAAAAAGAATGAAAAGGCAAGTTACAGACTGGGAGAAAATATTTGCAGTACATGTAATTAACAAAGGACCTGTATCCAGAATACTTTCAACACTCAATAGGAAGAATATGGACAACACAAATAAAAAATGGACAAACAACTAGCAAACAGAAATGGCAAGTGAAAAGACACTCAACACCATTAGCCACTACAGAAATGCAAAAGAACACCACAGTGATGAAAATGTTCTAAACTTAAGATTGTGGTGATGCTTGCACTACTCTGAATATACTAAAAACATCTAAATTGTACACTTTGAGTAATTTTATGTTATGTAAATTATAAGAAAGACTCTAAAAAACAGAACTACAATGAGATACCATTTACACACATATTAGAATGGCTAAAATAAAAAATACTGTGTCAAGCGTTGGCAAAGATACAGAACAACTGGAACTCACATGTTGCCAATAGAAATGCAAAATGAAACAGCCACTCTGGAAAACACTTTGGCAGTTTCTTATAAAGTTAAACATAGACTTACCAAATGACCCAGCAATCCCACTCCTGAGTATCTAGAGAAATAAAAAACTTACATTCACACAAAAACCTGTAATAAAAGGAATGGATTATTGATACAAGTAAAAAGTTTCATACTTACACAGTATGAAAGAAGCCAGTATCCAAAAGTTACATACATATTATTCTACTTATCAGACACTCTCAAAAAGACAAAATGATAGTGATGGGAAATGGGGTCTATATGTAGGAGGAGAGTGTGACTGCACAGGGATACCTAAAGGATTTTGGGGTGATAGAACTATTCCATACCCTGATTGTGGTGGTGACTACACATATTTTACATATGTTAAAATTCACAGAACTGTACACCCCCCAAAAGTAAACCTTACTGTATATTATCTTAAAAAAAAAAATTTAAAATGTCAAGCAGGGACACCTGGGTGGCTCAGTCGGTTAAGCATCTACCTTCGGCTCAGGTCATGATCCCAAGGTTCTGGGACCTAGTCCTGCACCGGGCTCCTTGCTCAGTGGGGAGCCTGCTTCTCCCTCTGCCTGCCACTCCCCTTGCTTGTATGCACTCTCTTTCTCTTTCTGAAAATAAATTAAAAAAAAAAATCAAATGTCAAGCAATCAAATAACCATATCAATTTATATTATCACTATTGCAAGAGACCATTTCCCAGCAAGGAGAGACATGAAACAAAAAGGAAGAAAATAATTTTTGCCAAATCCTTTGTTTTAAAAAATGCCATTTCAGGTAATATATAACCTGAATTTTCTCCAGTCTTACCAGCCTCTTGGTGTATTAGTGCTAACTCCAATGTTTACAACCTATTGTGTCCTTACTTGCATAATATCTCATATCTCCTTTTGGTCTCCACTCCCCCCACTCCCACCCCGGTTATTTGTGAGAGGTGTTCTTATGTTCTTCACATCCTGTCCCTATTTTCTTGATGGTCAATTCTTATAAAGTCACTTAAGGGAACTACTTCACCATTGCTACTGCTGACCTTCCAAACCTGCAAATCCTTAAAAGGTTCCTTTAGTCCTCAATATATAAGAGACATGCTAGGTTTCCTACAGAGATGAGAAGAATGCCCTCTTACTGTAATTGTTTCAGGTCCCTTGAACGCGTCATGCTCAACTCTAGATTCTGGTACATGCTCTTTCCTCAACTTGAAAAACTTCCCCACCTTTTTCCTAGCTCATTCATCCTCCAAATGTCAGCCAAAACATTAATACCTTAACACAACATTCTCTGACCCTCCCAGATTATGTTAAATTCCCTTGTCATATTATTTTATAGCACTGTGTATTTCTTTTTCGCAATGCTTACATACGTTTAATTACTTATTTAAAATCACTGCTGGGTTACAGACTCCATGTGGACAGGGCAAGTGTCTATTTTGTTCATTGCCATGACTAGCATATGGTAGTCACACAAGACTGACTGGCTATTGTATACTTTGAGAGGTAATGATCTCTCTATCCCTGGAGGTGTGAAAAGAAGACTGTGTGACCATCTCAATAATAATGTAGAAGGGATTCATGAAATGGATGGGGGATGAAATTAGAAGACCTTCAAAATCCTCTGAAACACCTTACTATAGTGTGAATTACAAAATTTCACATAATTAGAATACAATGGAACATATAATAAAACTATTCTGAACATAATTTATTCCTTACTATCTTACTTATAAGTCAATTTTGAAAACTAGTGCCTCAGTTATTAAGAGTGAAGGCAATATAAATTAATGTAACTAATTATCATTATATTGTAAATGAAGGAAATCATTAGGAGGGAGTTCAAGTTAAGAGAATGTCAGCTGATCTGCTCTCACCCTTTGATCAATCAATAAAAATATTTAATGTCTATACAAATCAAAGACTTCAAGTTCTGGTGAGAAATAGTATTAGTACGAATGTACCTAAAGATGTTTAAAATAAAAATTCTGAACAATATTTAAAAATTTAAAGGACAAAGCTCAATCTTCTCCTCCCAACTGAATTAACAGATGTTGCCTGTTTTTGTTTTGAATACATATCATCTCATAGAATTAATTATTTAGCTAATATTTTCTTTCTTATGAAATCTGGTGTTAATTGGAAATCAATTTTTCTTAAGTCTAAACAAGTTAAATGTTTAGAGAGAGCCATAATGTAATACCCAAATCTGTTTAAAATCATTTAAAAAGACACTATTTGATCAGTTTTCAAATAGACTTGGACTATCAAATACAGAACAGACACATTCTGTCTGACAATATGTATTTCTGAATTCAAGTGGGACTTTGCAATTCAACGGGCATTATTCAATGAAGTCACATTAAAAACATATTAAAGATCAAATCTCCCTTCTGAGTAGTAAAGAGAACTAAATTGTACCTCTGTCATTCCTCACTGGCTCATTACAGACAAGGATCTCAAGATGCTTAACTAATTACATCTGCAAAGACCAAATAAATAAATAGAAGTTACAAATTTCCAATAAAGGTCACATTCTAAGGTTAATCTTTTTGTGCAACTTCCCTTTTTTTTTTTTTTTAAGATTTTATTTATTTATTTGACAGAGAGAGACACAGTGAGAAAGAGAAACAAGCAGGGGGAGTGGGAGAGGGAGAAGCAGGCTGCCCGCCAAGCAGGGAGCCCGATGCGGGGCTCAATCCCAGGACCCTGGGATCATGACCTGAGCTGAAGGCAGACGCTTAATGACTGAGCCACCCGGGCGCCCCTTCAACTTCCCTTCTAATACAGAGAGGCAGTGCTGATTAAATACTTCTTTTTGCAAATCACCAATGACATCCTTATTGCTGCTAAGACAAATAGACCCTTCTCAATCCGTATCTTCTGAGATCCCTCTACTGCATTTCACAATACTGACCATTCATACTTCTTGACACCCTATCTTTCATCATGGTTTCCAAGATACTAATCTTCAGGGTTGGTTCTTCCAACTAAAGTCTATTAAGGAAGACATCAAAATTTTTATCTCTGGCCCCATTAAGGAAGACATCAAAATTTTTATCTCTGCCCCAAATCACCACTTACTGAAATCTAGACTTGTACACCATGCTGAACATCTATTAGCTGTCCCAAAAACACCTTAAATTCAACTAATCCAAAACTGAATTTAGCAACTTGGAAGTATACTGATTAGGAAGAAAACCTCTGTAATCAAGATTACGCAACTTAAAATCCGAGCCCCACTTCTTTCTTATTAAATGTCAGACCAGGGAAAAGATTCTCCAAACCTTTCTTTGACTGTTTCTCTCAACTATAAAATAGAAATAATAACTACACAGGTTTTAGTTTATAATGCTGAATAAAATCAAGGTCTGAAACAGTCAATCCTTATTTCACCATGGAGGTTTAGCCTATACTAAGATGTGAGTTGTATGGCAATGGGTTTGTAGAACCAAAAAACTACAGTGCTTCTAAGAATCAAAGATGTATTTCCCACACCACCATGTTTTAACAACATTTCTGTTATCAATGAAATATACATCTTACAATTTTTTCCTGAAAAGCTGATACTACATTGATGACAACTGAGGAAATATTAAAGTAGACACTGCCTCTCAACATAATGATTATTTCATTCACTAATTAATGGCATCTTTATTTGGGGTTTAGCATATCAAGTGGTGTTTATTTTAGCTAAGTAGTGTTTCTCTAGTTAACATGGCACTTTAGCAGCAGCATGTGTAAGAGAAACCATATTTTTTTAAGTTTCTTAAAGTGAATCTGTGATTTAATTATAAACTTCTTACTCAAGATTTTGCCAATCCCAGTTCCTAGCACCCACAAACCCTTACTTACCCTTCAAGGCATGCTGCATTATAACTTTTGCAAGTCCCAGGCACTTTCGCCTTTGTAAACTGCTACCTCTATTTAAAAAATATTGAAAATTACATTTTACAACTGCATTATTATAAAGATAAATATAATCCAGGTTCAGGTTGGGGTCACTATTACATATTCATTATTCTTATATTCATTTTTCTTCTGATTTTAAAATAAATTGAAATTGAAGCTTTTTTGCAGGCTCCTAAGAGAACTGTGTGCCCTAGGTACTGTACTTACAGTGCCTAATGGATAAGTTAGCCCTGCTTCAAGACCCTGCTAAAATGTCAACTCTCTTTGATGTTCATTGATCTCTTCCCAAACTTTCTCAAGGCCAAATGTCACCTTCTTACTCTCACATCTCTTGGTTCTCTTTTTCCTTGTAACATTTATCTCATTGAATTAGATAATTAAGAATCTTCTTCCTTGTAAGGACCATGATTTACTTATATTTTTTTGACCACCTCTCACCTCTAGGATTGGCACATGATTCTGGTTTTTTATTAAGCTATGTGTGTATTCAGGAGAGAACCCACTCTTCTTTCTATCTTTGTCTGTAGAAGGAAGGGTAAAATAGGAACTGTTAGAACAGAAAAGACTGATGAATACAAATGGTCACACACACAATATCCAGATAGAAAAAGGTTTTAACCATGTGATGTAAGATCATGAAATAGCCAAATGTCTCAAGGCAAGCTAACTACTGCTGCTAGTAGATAAAGTATCAGGATGATCCTAAAAAGAGTTGTTAATTCAGTGAAATAAAGAATATAGAAAACTGAAGACGGCTTTGGATGACCAGGGCTTAATGGATATAGAACAAAGAGAAGATTCCAGAAGGAGCTGTAGACAGGTAAGAGGAAGAAAGGAGACCATTTTACTATTAACATCTTTCTGAATGGGACTATATTATAACATCCAGTCTCTAAGCAGATAGGAGTAAGTTCTCAAGAAGCAGGAGGTCTTAAAAAGGAATAAAATGAAAGTAGTTCCTGCCTACTGCAAGGAAGTAAAAGCAGTTCCTTATGTGATGTAAGATCATGAAACAGCCAAATGTCTCAAGGCAAGGTAACTACTACTCCTAGTATATAAGATAGAGAAGACAGCTATCACATATAGGTTGACTGAAAGAATTTGGTGCCTTTGTAGCAAAATGGCCCCAGTATAATAATTGGAGTATTGACTCTCAACTACTTAATTAATAAAGCAATGGTTTTAGAGCTGGAAAATATGCATCTATGCTAAACTTCAGTTTTTTTAAGTTGTAAAGTTTTTGTTACGTAGTATTACTGACAGTTACTTTATGACTTCATTATCATTTTGGAATTATATAATATAAAAAGCTTCAATAATTTATGAATGCTTTATATACTTACAGGGTCTGACTCCCTAAAATCTCCTGTCAAATATAAAGCACAAACTAAAAAAGGGGAGAGATGTTTATAATTTGTATGGTCTTTAAGAAGAACAAAAAAAAAGTCTAAAATTTTTCAGTGACAAAGCTATATATGGTTTACACTGGTAAACCATATCATTCTATCATTCTATCATCTCTATCATTCCAAAACAGTGGAAGAATTCCTAATATTAGAGGACACATGCTGCATTAAAATATAAAATTAAAGAGAATGTTCTCCATCTACCCAACATAATTATTTTTTCTTTTAATATGAAGAGTGATGACAAAATGAAATATATTCACATTAGACGTCTTGGGGGACATTTGATAATTCCACTGACCTGTGTAAACACACCTGTCCAAAACACACTATAAATAATCATAGCTCTCTGCATCCCCAAAATGGAAACATCATTTCAGGAGGAGAGCAAAGCAAGAGAGACAACAGTGTCAGGCTGAAAAACAGCCTGAACTCTATTTTGGGACCACTGTTCTGATAGTCAAGCATTTAACTTTCTTAGGCAGGATTTTTCAAAAGAATAGTCAAATCACAGGTTAATAACCATAAATTAACTTACCAGTTAAAAACAAAGTAAAATTACATTTTTTTTTAAAGATTTTATTTATTTATTTGAGGGAGAATGAGAGACAGAGAGCACGAGAGGGAAGAGGGCAGAGGGAGAAGCAGACCCCCCGCCGAGCAGGGCGCCCGATGCGGGACTCGATCCCGGGACTCCAGGATCATGACCTGAGCCGAACGCAGTCGCTTAACCAACTGAGCCACCCAGGCGCCCGTAAAATTACATTTTTGTTCAACTAGGTTACATTATACATCAGATCATTTTATACCATAGGCCAATTTGTCAACTAATTTCTTCAGTTTCATTTAGTCTTTTCTTAAAATGAGAGATCTAAATAAAATTAAAATGTATAAGTGAATGTATAAACTAATTTAAAGTAACATTTTAATTTAAGGTCTAACTCTCTCCTTTACACATTTCTGTTTAAATGCTCATTGTAGGGGCGCCTGGGTGGCTCAGTAGTTAAGCGTCTGCCTTCAGCTCAGGTCATGATCCCAGGGTCCTGGGATCGAGCCCCGCATCGGGTTCCCTGCTCAGCGGGAAGCCTGCTTCTCCCTCTCCCACTCCCCCTGCTTGTGTTTCCTCTCTCGGTCTCTCTCTGTCAAATAAATAAATCTTTAAAAATAAATAAATAAATGCTCACTGTATATAATAAAAATCTAAACTCTAATACTGTGTCTTAGAAAGACATATTTTACCTACATTGAGACAATGACTTTCAAACTACGACCCAGTGGCAAAACGACACTTCCAATCCCTGCTCAAACCCAAGACAGGCCTTTCCTTACCTCTCTCAAAGACCTATTTTGATACTATCCCTAGTGGCACTGCAAACCAATTACTAACAACTACCTAAGTCTACCATCAGTCTGTCAAACTCAACACTCTAAGAATTGTTGGATAAATGTCAACAAATGGTACCAAAAAGGAAAAATTGGAAGATAAATTTATCTAAACACTGAAATCTTAAAACCTGGATTTTCTCTAGCGTCAGCACAGAATGGAGGAATCTCCTTGTAAATTCTAATGACATCCAACCACCACATGCTCTGATTTTACTCTCTGATAAATTCTACCTTTTAAACATTCTGATATGGATGGTATAACTGATTAAGGCACTCTATTAAGGACATAACTCCTGAAATTTACTGGCTGGTACAAAAAGGGACAGTAACATTCTAAGTCTGTGGTTTTTAAACTTTAGAATCCTTTGAAGAGTTTGTTAAAAGACTGCTGACCAGGCCTATCCCTTGATTAAATAGGTCTGAGGTGAGGTCCAAAAATTTACACATCTAAGATTTATTTATTTTGAGAGAGAAAAAGAGCATACAGGCGTGAGCAGGGGGAGAGGCAGAGGGAAAGAATCTCTAGCAGACTCCCTGCTGAGCACAGAGCCCCATAGGGCTCTAGTCTTAGATCCTGAGATCATGACATGAGCAGAAACCAAGAGTCTGACGCTCAAATGACTGAGCCACCCAGGTGTCCCCCAAAATTTATATATATAACAAGTACCTAGGTGATACTGATGCTATTGGTCCAAAGAACACATTGTGAAAATCACTGTTCTAATAATGTTAAATTATAATATTCATTTTCATGTCCTACACACAAAATCATACCTCAGATTGCTCTAAACCATCAATTTATAAATGTTACTTTATGCTAACAGTTTTCAAATTTCTCTTACTGGATGATAATTACCATAATCTATTTCCTTCAGTATTATATGTTGTACCTCTACTAAAAAAAAAAAAAAAAAAAAAAAAAGATTCCAAAAGAGGTTGTCACATCACCTACTGTTTTAAGACAATGGAACTTGAAAGTCTTCAGAAATTCTATCCTATGTCATTATATAATTATATTTGCCATTCCTCATTAATGAAATTTATTCTCTAAGACACTATGCTTAGGCCTGGTTTAGATAACTAAGTTTTCCTTTTAATATTTCTTGAAAGATAATTTAATAAGCATCAGCATATTAAAAAAAAAAAAAAGACAGCTCCTCTCCTATCTCCTAGCACTCTCTGTTCTCTTTTCTTCTGTCAGAACCACTTATCTTTTCATAAACCACTTTGGCTCTACTGATCTCTAAGAAATAAAATGTTAGAAAGATGCTTAAACACATCAATATTTATTAAATATCAAATTCAAACATTTTAATCCACCAGACAGAACCCTAAAATACCTCTCCAATCTTACCTTTCAGATTTTCTTATATGTTCCCTTTTCTTGCAAATCTATCTGCTAACTTTCCATTAGATTTTATTCTTCTCAAGTGAAAAGCTCTATGTTCTTCCTCTTTCAATTAATATCACACTTAAAATCAGTTTGAACCAGGTATTAACTCACTTTTCCCTGATAGCATTCAATTCACTCCAATACTTTTTTATCTGCTAACATACATTACACTTGAACTATACTGTTTTGTACCTTCATAAACTGCTTTTATCAGCCATTCACTGTGTATTTTAATGTTCAAAAATCTGTGGGGTTCTTTGATATTTTTTTATTCCTTCGTTTAAAGAAAACTATCCCATATAAGTCAGCATGTAATAAATGCTTACTGAATACCACAACTTCGACAAATAAACAAGTTTACTAAATATCAGTGTGGAAAAGAATGTTAGTGCTTAGCAATATAATTGTAACTCCTCTTCTGCTTGGCACACAAATAAACAATACTTTCCAGTTCCTCTGCAATTAGGTGGGGCCACATAACAGAGTTCTGGCCAGCAGAATGCAGATGGGAGTGATATATTCCACTTCTAAGCTGGGGCAATTAAAATCTCCCACACAATATCCTACCCTCTTTCCATTTCTGTGGTGACCTTAAAGGTCACAGGTTGAAAATGACAGAACTACATGACAGAAGAAGGCTGAATCCTTAAATCACTTTCTGGAAGGAACATATATCTAGGAGAATGTCCTGATCAGGCATAACCACACTGGACTTTGTGTGAATGAGAGTTAAACCTTTATTAAGTTAAGCCACAGAAACTTGGATTGATCTGTTACAAAACTGGCATTACTGATAACAATATGGCCAATAATGTTCAGGAAATTAAAGAAATCCTTTTTTTTTTGCAATTTCCCAGAGATTTAACTTAACTATACATTTGTCCTAAGTACAGTTTTAGAGTATTAATAGCCTTTTTCACTCATTAATTAACATTACCATATTCACTATTATAACACACTATACAGTACAACAAAGTAGATGATACAGTCTGACACTTAAAATGTATTTGAAAATGATTTCTTACACAGTATTTATTATTAGAGCACTTATAATATTTTACTCATATTGGAAGGAAGCAGAACTACACTATATCTGAACCCCCTCATAAGGGCTCTTTATTTCTAAGACCTATGCAAAGTAAATTTTTCAAATAAAAGGTGAGAAAAACAAGTACTACTGTGACCAGAAAAGGTTGATTCCATTTAGTAGGAACAAGTGTTAATATTTGAGCCACAATACCTGTGTCATCGGTTCCATCATTCTGTCCTGATCCAAAATTAAATAGTAAGAACATTTTAATAGTCATCCAAGTACCACTATATTGAAAATTATGTTGCACGTACATGCTCGCTCTCTCTCTCACACACACACACATACCATTTGCTACAATCAAAAAATTATGTAGGAACAATTCCAATTGTGTTTTCTGATTCAAACCATCAAAATCATTTAATTTCTTGATTAAAGAAAAAAAAAACTTCTCTCAAAGGGAAAATAATTTTAAGTGTACGAACCACATGGAGTTAAAAAATTAAAATACAATTTAAGATTTATAAGTATCAGTAAGGACACCAGTAAGATTTCCTAACAGAGGATCTCACGTAAAGACCAAATTATTTTGACCAGGGTTACTTTCTACTCAGTAAGCGCATCTCGTCTTTAATTGAAAAGGAAAAAAAAAAAAAAAAAATGCTTCCCCTAGTTTTCTGACTCTTTTTTTTGTGACAGCCCTCAGTTTTCCTGGCTTTGTAACTGATATTACCAAGATAAAATGTTCCTAACAAAAACACGCCTTTCTAAAGGTAAAGAAATTAAAAACTAAAAGATCATCCCCACTACTAGAGGAAACTATAAAACTCTATTAAATATGTAGAGCATGTCTCAAAATGGCCATCACCTCCCCAAACCTTTCCCCCCACAATCTATCACATAATAGTTACTTAAAACAGTTAAAAATTTTAATGAAAATCATTACATTAGTATTGGTGAGAAAATCCAGAATGTACTCAAGAAACTTTTTAAGTCTTACCATTAACTACAACCTAAGAAGCAGCCTTCTTATGTTAATACATTCATTTTTGATAGAGGTTAAGCTGTTCCCCTTAGTCCATATACGAACACTGTGTGTAACTCAAAGGGGAAAAAGTGATGACTAAATTACACTAGAAGAGAATTAAAGGGGGTGCCTGGGTGACTCAGTTGTTAAGCCACTGCCTTCAGCTCAGGTCATGATCCTGGGGTCCTGGGATTGAGCCCCGCATCAGGCTCCCTGCTCGGCAAGGAGTCTGCTTCTCCCTCTCCCACTCCCCCTGCTTGTGTTCCTTCTCTCGCTATGTCTTTCTCTGTCAAATAAATAAATAAAAATCTTAAAAAAAAAAAAAAAAAAAAGACTTAAAGAAGCCTAAGAAACAATTCCTGATATGTCACCAAATATACTATGCACCATGAGGAAAGTGTTATAGTCACTGAGCTGGAAAAAAAAAATCTGTCCTATTCAATTCTTAGTAAAAGCTGCAATGAGTCTTAGAGAGCAAAATACTTGATATGAAAAAGAGTAAATCTCTATGAGAAATAAACCATTTTTTTCCTTCTTACACATAATATCCCTTCAGTTTCTCTGTTCTATAAAAAGGGATAATAATGATCAACAAGCATTTGAAAACAAAGGGTAACATTTCCTTCTTGTTTGTGTTATTTCATCAACGCATTTAGCCTTTTAAAGTGCCTGATGTGAGGGCGCCTGGGTGGCTCAGTCCTTAAGCGTCTGCTTTCAGCTCAGGTCATGGTCCCAGGGTCCTGGGATCGAGCCCCGCATCAGGCTCCCTGCTCAGTGGGAAGCCTGCTTCTCCCTCTCCCACTCTCCCTGCTTGTGTTTCCTCTCTCGCTGTGTCTCTCTCTGTCAAATAAATAAAATCTTTAAGAAAAAAAGTGCCTGATGTGCTCAGCTAAGGAAATATAATCATAAAATGCTTATTTCTGTGCCATAATTTTAGCCTCGTTATGTCAAAAGAGGATAAACCAAATTGAAACTATTAATAATTTCTGGAACATTTGTAAAAAAATATATATATACATCTCTTGGTGAAATCATGATGTGCTCGTATTATTTTTTTCTACTGCACATCAAAATAACAGAAAGATTAAAAGAGAAAATGTTTAGGGGCGCCTGGGTGGCTCAGTCATTAAGCGTCTGCCTTCGGCTCAGGTCATGATCCCAGGGTCCTGGGATTGAGCCCCACATCGGGCTCCCTGCTCCGCGGGAAGCCTGCTTCTCCCTCTCCCACTCCCCCTGCTTGTGTTCCCTCTCTGGCTGTCTTTCTCTCTGTCAAATAAATAAAACCTTTAAAAAAAATAAAAATAAAAAATAAATAAAAGAGAAAATGTTTATTAAGTGTACTACTTAAAATAATCCTATCTGTTGGATAGGTATTACATTTTAGGAAACACTGCTCTAAAACACGTTAGACTATGTGACAGGAAAAACCACTTACCTAGACAGATAATGTTAAACTCACGATTTAAGAGGTTAAAAACAAGAAAAAAAGAATAAACAACATACAAGCCTTGAAATTATCAGACTTGAGAAAGACCCTTTTATACTAGCATAATTCATATACAGTAATAGTCTTCATAAAATAAATGTTTGTTGGGCACATACTGTACACAAGCAGAATATATTGGGAAGAAGAGGTACAAACGTATTCTTCCTTTAATATCTTAAATAAAACAGGGGCACCTGGGTGGTTCAGATGATTAAGCCTCTGCCTTCGGCTCAGGTTGTGATCCCAGGTCCCACATCCGGCTCCCTGCTCAGCGGACAGCCTGCTTCTCCTTCTGCCTCTACACCTACCCCTGCTCATGCTCTCTCTCTCTGTATCTCTCTGTCTCAAATGAATAAATTAAAAAAAAAAAAAATCTTAAATAAAACATTTACACAGATAACTACAATACAAATTAGAATTTGGTCAGTGCCATAAGGGAAAAAGAAACACCTAGAAGTATTAGGAAAATATTACTTCTAAGAGCATTATAGAAGGTTTTAGGGAAAGTTGACATTAAATGAATCTATAAACTTGGACAAAATTCCTATTGGTAGATATCAGAAGACAGTTGCATTCCTTCTAGGAAGATGCAGCATAAGCAAAAATCAACTCACTAAAAAAATGCTGAGTTTTCAAGAAACAGCAACTAATTGAGTTTAACTTTAGGGAATACTGAGAAGTATGCTAGGAAGTTAATCTGAGATAAACTCATCTGCAAGCCAAGTAAACAAGTATTAAGTGTTATCTGATACACAGTAAAAAGTTTTAAGCAGGAAAGTAACAAGATTAGATTTTGGAAGCATAATATGGTGGAGTTAGAAAATTCAATTAACATACCACATTACATCGCCCAAGACAGTGATTATTAAACAATTTGGTCTGCCCCAAAGTGCTGTTTATATGGATTGTATCTATGGATATAAACCATACTAAAAGTTAACACAGATATTTATATTATTTAGTTACTAACTCACTTTAAAATGGTGATAGCTTTAACTAAAGTTAATGTGGTAATCATTCCACAATATATACAAATATCAAATCATTATACTGTATACCTAAAACTAATACAAAATTACATGTCAATTATATCTCAATTAAAACAAGGAAAAATAGACCCATTAATGTGTTGACATAAATAACATGTTTTAAGAGAAATGATTACACTTTCCAAAACAAAAGAAATGTAGTGAGAAGATTAGCACTGTTCTTCATTTTTTCACACCTCTTCAATGCCTGGCCTAACAGGAGACCATTGGATGTTCCTATCTGCTTCTGCATGTAGTCTGTTTCAGTATGTTGTGATTGAAGAAAATAAAGCCTCACACTAATACATAGCTGGAAAAAGGAATGTATCTTAATATCCTTTACAGATAATTGTAGATATTCTTTTTTGACACTACATCAAAACTCAACAAGTGGTAGTTTCTGAAAGGTTAGTTGCAATGCATAAGTATCTTTTTTCACACTGTTAACATTAAAACCCCTTTGTCTATTCTATACTTTGAATGTATCAAGATCCATTCATTACTCTGTAACATCATGCATTGGTCATTTGGAAAATATTAGTTCTCTGGGTCATACAGATGTTCCAAAAGTTGATACATTTCATTGTAAAATGGCATTTAGTTACTACCACTGCTGGTCTCAAAAGAAGTGTTAAGTATAGGAAGCTGTCAAGCTTACAGTGGCAGATGGAAGGTTTTTAAAAATTCTAATTTTCATTTAAAATCTCAAATTTCTTATTGGTAACAAATACTGTCAGTTGTTTTTCTTGAAGTGATACTTAGTGGACAAGCAATTGTAGAAGAGCACTGGAGCTTAGGAAGAGGAAGAAAAACTACATCCCCTACTTACACCATAAGGAAACTGACAACAACTTGGCTATCTTTATCACTTCAGATCCATGGGGGTAGGAACTCTTTGGCTTTCAACCATCCACAAGATTTCCATTAATTCATACCGTCCAACCACCAGACCTAAACTCAAAAGGCCCAACAAAGACAAGGGGATCCAATAGAGCAAATATCAAGTAGAATAATCAGAAGAGAGAACAAAAGAACACAAAATAATCAGAAGACTCAGTGAAATAAAATACTGAAGGAGAGAGATGAAACAATGAATAATAATCAGACAACTAAATTTGAAAATGGAACAAGAAATTTTTTCAATTTCTAAATAACCTAATTTCTTGATTAATGATTCAGTAGATATTCACCACTCAAAGCCAAATTTATAGCCTCGAAGAAACAGAAGAAATACCTCTAAGCACAGAGCAAAAAATATGATACAGAAAATGAGGAAAATGGTAAGAGATTTGGAGACTATATCTAGGAAACCTAAAATACAAACAGTATGTGTCTAAAGCAGAGGCAATATAAGTAAGTTTAAACAAATAATCATATATATTATTTTTAAAAATTATATAAAGACCTAGATGTGCAGACCAAAAGGACTCACTATTAATAAAAAAAACATCCCCTAGGGGCGCCTGGGTGGCTCAGTAGTTAAGCATCTGCCTTCGGCTCAGGTCATGATCCCAGGGGTCCTGGGATGGAGCCCCCATCGGGCTCCCTGCTCAGCGGGAAGCCTGCTTCTCCCTCTCCCACTCCTCCTGCTTGTGTTCCCTCTCTCGCTGTGTCTCTGTCAAATAAATAAATAAAACCTTTAAAAAAAAAAAGAAAGAAAAACATTCCCTACATGGACCTATACTACAAAATTCCTGCTCTCTAGGTCAGGAGTTAATGGACCAAAAGATAAACAAAAGAAACCGACAAAAAAGACTTAAAGGTAATAAAAATGCAATTGTTAAATATAACTCAACAAATACATAAAAACAGACTCTTATAATTTCAAAGAAGGAAATTTCAAAGTTATCTAGAAAGCAATTAAAAAGGAAAAGAAATTAATTCAGGTCAAACCTATCAAGCCCAAACAATAGAAATAAAAGCTAAAATTAATCCAATAAAAAAACAAAAAAAGGGTGTTAGGGTGTTATATAAATCCAAAAGCATGATTAGGAAAACAAAGAACAAAACAGGTAAGATAAAAAAGAAAAGATACATAACCACAGATAAAGGAGAGTTTAAAGACATTAAAATGGATACCCTAGAGGCGCCTGGGTGGCTCAGTCAGTTATGCTCCCAATCTTGATTTCTGCTCAGGTCATGATCTCAGAACCATGAGATGAAGCCCCGCATTGGGCTCCACACTGGGCATGGAGGCTGCTTAAGATTCTCTCTCTTCCTCTCCCTCTGCCCCTCCCCAACCTACCCGCTCACAAGTGCTCTATTTAAAAAAAAAAGTATACCCCAAGCAATAGTAGGGCAATATTTGTGAACTTTAAAATTATGAATCATTTGGGGCACCTGGGTGGCTCAGTCAGTTAAGCATCCAACTCTTGATTTTGGCTCAGGTCATGATCTCGGGGTGGTAAAATCAAGCCCCAAGTCAGATTAGGATTCTCTCTCTCCTTCTGTCCCCCCAGGCCCCACCGCCCGCTCATACACTGTCTCTCTCTCTCCCCCCTTCTCTAAGATAGATAGGTAATAAATGGGGCACCTGGGTGGTGCAGTTAGTTAAGCGTCCAACTCTTGGTTTCAGCTCAGGTCCTGATCTCAGGGTCATGAGACTGAGCCCCAATGTTGGGCTCCAAGCTCAGCATGGAGTCTGCTTGAGATTCTCTCTCCCTCTCCGTTTGCCCCTCCCCCCTGCACACTAAAATAAATGAATAAATCTTTTTTAAAATTATGAATAATTTTCCAGCAAAATATGAATCACCAAAATGACTCAATAATAAGTAGGAAATTTGAATAGTCAAATTACTATAGAAATAAATGAAACGACGACTATAAAGTACCATTCAAGATCAGATGGATTCACCATCTTATTCACCCCTCACTTAGGGGGGAAAAAAAAGATGATTATGATAAATAAAACTTATCTAGAGCTTATGCGCCTGACACCCTTCTAAGTACTTTTACATATTACCTCAATTAATTTTCATACAAGACTAGAAATAGTAACTACTATTACTTGTATTTTACAGGTGAAGAAACGGAGAGCTTCAGTAACTCATATACTACTTACATACATAGTAAGTTTTTAAAAACCCACATAAAATATAGTCCAGCAATGTTCAAAATTAACATACTAAGAACAGGCCTGGTTTATTTCAAAAATGTAAAAGGGAGATATAAAATATCAATACATTTATCAATAAAATCCATTATACTAACAAATTAAAAGAGAATAGTCATATGATCATACTGATAGATACTGAAAAGGCATCTGATCAAATTCATCAGTCATTATTATAATATTATTAATACATTATTGAAACATAGTTGAAAGAAGCAAAATACGTCCAAAAGTATCTCTTACAGAATGATCAGACCTAATTTAACACAATGTTTGGTAAAGGTAAATATGGCAGTTAGAAGATGCATTCTTGAATTCTCAGAGGGGGATGAATCAGAATTACAGTTATAGTCACATACCAGGAGGAATATTTGAAATTTTTCTGCACAAAGGAAGAATATAGCAGAATAAAAAGGAATTTATACAATTAGAGTTCAAGAAAATGAACTGCTATTTCCAATCTGATCTAATACAATCTGTCTACCTATGTTGATACGACTTCTAGGGCAGAAAACTACAAAAACATGGACTGCCCAAATGAGCACCCAATTACATAGCCTTATCTTCCTAAAGAAATAACCCAATCCTTGAAGGCAGAATTAATTCTGTATTAGCAAATGTCTGGCATACAACAAATACTTGCTAATGATATTAAACATTATTTTCTATCTGTTAATGATATATAAGGTCACTACGGTACACAGTTAATTTTATGTTTATTTGTATATTTCTCTTGTCTTTTTTTGGCGTATTAGTTGACTACATATAAAACATAAAATACCAATTCCTCGAGCCGTCTTAAAAATCACATAGAGCATCGATGCTATTATTAAGTTTATATGTAGCCAACCTCATTAAAAAAAAAAAAAAGGAACCCCTAACCTCCAATAGGCTAGAGTTGATTTACAAAAGCAGCAGAAACAAAGTTAATATAATAGTAAACAGAATTTGCACTAGAATGCTGACTGAACAGGTTAATCTTGATTTCCAAATACTTCATTATTTCTGTAGAAAATCATGGGAAAAGTTCATTAACTGCCTCATTTGCTATTCCAAAGAAAACAAAAAATATAAGTAAATTTAATTATCTAAACACATTAAGCAAAGTTTCTACAAGGTAGAGCTAAAACCAAAATAAATTTTTAAAACGCCAATGGAATCTATGCTTATTTTGATGGCTAATCAACTGATGGTTGTAAATATTAAGGCCATTTTGCATAGAGTCTAATAAATTTTAATTTTTGTAACAGATGATATCAAATTTGTGATATGCATTATGTATTTGATAAATGAGTAAACTGCTAAAGCCAATTTTTGGTATTGTTTTTCCAACTATTAAAGAATTTCTTGAACACCTAAAAAAATAATTTATATGTCTCACAAGACTGCCTATTGCAATAACTGTGTAATATACTCCACATAAGAAATGTACACAGAGGGGCGGAGCAAGATGGCGGAGGAGTAGGAGACCTGGATTTCATCTGGTCCCAGGAATTCAGCTGGATAGGGATCAAACCACTCTGAACACCTACAAACTCAACAGGAGATCGAAGAAAAGAAGAGCAACAACTCTCTCATCAGAAAAGTGACCACTTTCTGGAAGGTAGGACGTGCGGAGAACTGAATCCGAGGCGATATTCGGGAGGATAGACAGCGGGGGAGGGGCCTCCGTCGGCCGCTTCTGGCAAGTGATAGAGCCACGGAGCACAAAATCAGAACTTTTAAAAGTCTGCTCCCCCCAGGGATGTCACTCTGGGGGGTGGGTGGTGTGTGGAACCCTCCGGGACAGTGTGGTCTCAGGACATTCCGGGTCACAGGAAGACCGGGGGTGCCTGAGTGCGGCAGAGCTCCCAGGTATCAGAGCGGGGAAGCCGGCTGTAGAGAGGGAGCCGGGGCTCGGACTCTCAGCTCGGGGTTGTCATAAACCGTGATCCGCGGCACAGTCGGGCCACTGCTCCTCCAGCAGGGACCCAACAAGTGGCAGATCCGGGGGAGACTCACCTTCCTCCCCGGGGAGGAGCCGCGTGGGAGTGCACTGCAGGGATCTGCTGGGTTTGGAGACTCCACCCGGGGTCGGGTGCCAGAGATAGAAACGCGCGGTCACAGGCCGGGTGAGCACGGAGTGCGGCCGGAGACCGGGGAGACAGGAGTGACTGACGACTTTTCTCTGGGGGCTCACTGAGAGGCCGGCCGGAGTTCTCAGCTTCTCCAGGGTGGAGATTGGGAGGCCGCCATTTTCACTCTCCGCCTCCAAAGCTGAACGGAAAGCTCCCAGGGAACAAAAGCCCCGGAGAGCAAACCCGAGCAGATTACTTACCCGGCAGGGGGCAAGGGCGGGGCAATTCTGCCTCCGGCAGAGACATTTGGAAACCACGGCAACAGGCCCCTCCCCAGAAGATCAGCGAGAACAGCCAGCCAAGACCAAGTTTACCGATCAATGAGAACGGCAGAACTCCAGCGCTAGGGGAATACTGCACATAGAATTCATGGCTTTTTTACCATGATTCTTTAGTCTTTCAAAGTTAATTTTTTTTTAACTGTCTTTTTATTTTTTTTTGAATTTTTCTTTTTCCCTTTTTCAACCAACATCTTATCAATCCCTTTTTTTATAAAAAAAATTTTTATTTTTCATTTTTAGAGTCATATTCTATCCCTTCATGGTAGTTACCCGTATTTTTGGCTTATATATATAAGTTGTTCTCTCTTTAAAATTTTGCGATAGTTTCTTCTAACAATTAAAATATACCCTAAATCTCTAGTATATGGTGTTTTCTATTCCCCTGCCTGATCACATTCTCTCCCTTTTTTTTTTCTTTTCTTAAATCCTCTTCTTTCTTTTTTCAAACAACTTCTTATCAATTCCTTTTATAAAATTTTTTATAATTTCCATCTTTACAGTCATATTCCATCCCTTCATCATATCAACCCTTATTTTTGTATATATATAAGTTTTTCTTTCTTTAAAATTTTGGGAGGCACTTTCTTCTAAAAGACCAAAATACACCCCAAATCTAGTGTGTGGCACTGATCTATATACCAGCCTGATCATATTTGATCACATTCTGGTTTTTTGTTGTTGTTGTTTTGTTTTGTTTGTTTTTGTTTTTATCTTTATCTTTTTCTTTTTTTTCTTTTTCTTTTTTCTCTCTTTCCCTTTCTTTTCCCACTGCTTCAGGTCTTTTCTGATTTGTTTAGAGTATATTTTCTGGGGACACTGTTACTCTGCTAGCATTTTGTTCTCTCATTAATCTATTCTCCTCTGGACAAAATGACAAGACGGAAAAAATCACCTCAACAAAAAGAACAAGAGGTAGTACCGACTGCCAAGGACCTACTCAATACGGACATTAGTACAATGTCAGATCTAGACTTCAGAATCATCACTTTAAAGATACTAGCTGGGCTTGAAAAAAACATGGAAGTTATTAGAGAAACCCTTTCTGGAGAAGTAAAAGAACTAAAATCCAACCAAGTAGAAATCAAAAAGGCTATTAATGAGGTGCAATCAAAAATGGGGGCGCTAACTGCTAGAATAAATGAGGCAGAAGAGAGAATCAGTAATATAGGAGATGAAATGATGGAAAATAAAGAAGCCGAGAAAAAGAGAGATAAACAACTACTGGATCACGAGGGCAGAATTCGAGAGATAAGCAATACCATAAGACGAAACAACATTAGAATAATTGGGATCCCAGAAGAAGAAGAAAGAGAGAGAGGGGCAGAAGGTATAATGGAGCAAATTATAGCAGAGAACGTCCCTAATTTGGGAAAGGAAACAGGCATCAAAATCCAGGAAGCACAGAGAACCCCTCTCAAAATCAATAAAAATAGGTCAACACCCCAACATCTAATAGTAAAACTTACGAGTCTCAGAGACAAAGAGAAAATCCTGAAAGCAGCTCGGGAGAAGAGATCTGTAACCTACAAGGGTAGAAACATTAGATTGGCAACAGACCTATCCACAGAGACCTGGCAGGCCAGAAAGGACTGGCAGGATATATTCAGCGCACTAAATGAGAAAAATATGCAGCCAAGAATACTATATCCAGCTAGGCTGTCATTGAAAATTGAAGGAGAGATAAAAAGCTTCCAGGACAAACAAAAACTAAAGGAATTTGCAAACACAAAACCAGCCCTACAGGAAAATCTTGAAAGGGGTCCTCTAAGCAAAGAGAGAGCCTAAAAGCAACATAGACCAGAAAGGAACACAGACAATATATGGTAACAGTCACCTTACAGGCAATACAATGGCACTAAATACCTATCTTTCAATAGTTACCCTGAATGTAAATGGGCTAAATGCCCCAATCAAAAGACACAGGCTATCAGATTGGATTAAAAAACAAGACCCATCGATACGCTGTCTGCAAGAGACTCATTTTAGAACCAAAGACACCCCCAGATTGAAAGTGAGGGGGTGGAAAACCATTAACCATGCTAATGGACACCAAAAGAAAGCTGGGGTGGCAATCCTTATATCAGACAAATTAGATTTTAAACCAAAGACTGTAATAAGAGATGAGGAAGGACATTATATCCTACTTAAGGGATCTATCCAACAAGAAGATCTAACAATTGTAAATATCTATGCCCCTAACATGGGAGCAGCCAATTATATAAGCCAATTAATAACAAAAGCAAAGAAACACATCGACAACAATACAATAATAGTGGGGGACTTTAACACCCCCCTCACTGAAATGGACAGATCGTCTAAGCAAAAGATCAACAAGGAAATAAAGACTTTAAATGACACATTAGACCAAATGGACTTCACAGACATATTCAGAACATTCCACCCCAAAGCAACGGAATACACATTCTTCTCTAGTCCCCATGGAACATTCTCCAGAATAGATCACATCCTAGGTCATAAACCAGGTCTCAACTGGTACCAAAAGATTGGGATCATTCCCTACCTATTTTCAGACCACAATGCTTTGAAACTAGAACTCAATCACAAGAGGAAAGTCGGAAAGAACTCAAATACATGGAGGCTAAAGAGCATCCTACTGAAGAATGAATGGGTCAACCAGGAAATTAAAGAAGAATTAAAAAAATACATGGAAACCAATGAAAATGAAAACACAACTATTCAAAATCTTTGGGATGCAGCAAAGGCAGTCCTAAGAGGAAAGTATATAGCAATACAAGCCTTTCTCAAGAAACAAGAAAGGTCTCAAGTACACAACCTAACCCTCCACCTAAAGGAGCTGGAGAAAGAACAGCAAATAAAGCCTAAACCCAGCAGGAGAAGAGAAATAATAAAGATCAGAGCAGAAATCAATGAAATAGAAACTAAAAGAACAGTAGAACAGATCAACGAAACTAGGAACTGGTTCTTTGAAAGAATTAACAAGATTGATAAACCCCTGGCCAGACTTATCAAAAAGAAATGACCCAAATCAACAAAATCATGAATGAAAGAGGAGAGATCACAACCAACACCAAAGAAATACAAACAATTATAAGAACATATTATGAGCAACTCTATGCCAGCAAATTAGATAACCTGGAAGAAATGGATGCATTCCTAGAGATGTATCAACTACCAAAACTGAACCAGGATGAAACAGAAAACCTGAACAGACCTATAACCACTAAGGAAATTGAAGCAGTCATCAAAAATCTCCCAAAAAACAAAAGCCCAGGGCCAGATGGCTTCCCAGGGGAATTCTACCAAACATTTCAAGAAGAATTAATACCTATTCTTCTGACACTGTTCCAAAAAATAGAAATGGAAGGAAAACTTCCAAACTCATTTTATGAGGCCAGCATTACCTTGATTCCAAAACCAGACAAAGACCCCATCAAAAAGGAGAATTACAGACCAATATCCCTGATGAACATGGATGCAAAAATTCTCACCAAAATACTAGCCAATAGGATCCAACAGTACATTAAAAGGATTATTCACCACGACCAAGTAGGATTTATCCCTGGGCTGCAAGGTTGGTTCAACATCCGCAAATCAATCAATGTGATACAATACATTAATAAAAGAAAGAACAAGAATCATATGATCCTCTCAATAGATGCAGAAAAAGCTTTTGACAAAGTACAGCATCCTTTCTTGATCAAAACTCTTCAGAGTATAGGGATAGAGGGTACATACCTCAATATCATAAAAGCCATCTATGAAAAACCTACAGCGAATATCATTCTCAATGGGGAAAAACTGAGAGCTTTCCCCCTAAGGTCAGGAACGCGGCAGGGATGTCCACTATCACCACTGCTATTCAACATAGTATTAGAAGTCCTAGCCACAGCACTCAGACAACAAAAAGAAATCAAAGGCATCCAAATCGGCAAAGAAGAAGTCAAACTCTCACTCTTTGCAGATGATATGATACTTTATGTGGAAAACCCCAAAGACTCCACCCCAAAACTGCTACAACTCATACAGGAATTCAGTAAAGTGGCAGGATATAAAATCAATGCACAGAAGTCAGTGACATTCCTATACACCAACAACAAGACAGAAGAAAGAGAAATTAAGGAGTCAATCCCATTTACAATTGCACCCAAAACCGTAAGATACCTAGGAATAAATCTAACCAAAGAGACAAAGGATCTGTACTCAGAAAACTATAAAATACTCATGAGAGAAATTGAGGAAGACCCAAAGAAATGGAAAAACGTTCCATGCTCATGGATTGGAAGAACAAATATTGTGAAGATGTCAATGCTACCTAGAGCAATCTACACATTCAATGCAATCCCCATCAAAATACCATCCATTTTTTTCAAAGAAATGGAACAAATAATCCTAAAATTTGTATGGAACCAGAAAAGACCCCGCATAGCCAGAGGAATGTTGAAAAAGAAAAGCAAAGCCGGCGGCATCACAATTCCGGACTTCCGGCTCTATTACAAAGCTGTCATCATCAAGACAGCATGGTACTGGCACAAAAACAGACACATAGATCAATGGAACAGAATAAAGAGCCCAGAAATGGACCCTCAACTCTATGGTCAACTCATCTTTGACAAAGCAGGAAAGAATGTGCAATGGAACAAAGACAGTCTCTTCAACAAATGGTGTTGGGAAAATTGGATAGCCACATGCAGAAGAATGAAACTGGACCATTTCCTTACACCACACACAAAAATAGACTCCAAATGGTTGAAAGACCTCAATGTGAGACAGGAGTCCATCAACATCCTAAAGGAGAACACAGGCAGCAACCTCTTTGACCTCAGCCGAAGCAACTTCTTCCTAGAAACATCGCCAAAGGCAAGGGAAGCAAGGGCAAAAATGAACTATTGGGACTTCATCAAGATAAAAAGCTTTTGCAAAGCAAAGGAAACAGTCAACAAAACCAAAAGACAACCAACAGAATGGGAGAAGATATTTGCAAATGACATATCAGATAAAGGGCTAGTATCCAAAATCTATAAAGAACTCATCAAACTCAACACCCAAAGAACAAAGAATCCAATCAAGAAATGGGCAGAAGACATGAACAGACATTTTTCCAAAGAAGACATCCAAATGGCCAACAGACACATGAAAAAGTGCTCAATATCGCTCGGCATCAGGGAAATCCAAATCAAAACCTCAATGAGATACCACCTCACACCAGTCAGAATGGCTAAAATTAACAAGTCAGGAAACGACAGATGTTGGCGGGGATGCGGAGAAAGGGGAACCCTCCTACACTGTTGGTGGGAATGCAAGCTGGTGCAGCCACCCTGGAAAACTGTATGGAGGTTCCTCAAAAAGTTGAAAATAGAGCTACCATATGATCCAGCAATTGCACTACTGGGTATTTACCCCAAAGATACAAAAGTAGGGATCCGAAGGGGTACGTGCACCCCGATGTTTATAGCAGCAGTGTCCACAATAGCCAAACTGTGGAAAGAGCCAAGATGTCCATCGACAGATGACTGGATAAAGAAGATGTGGTATATATATACAATGGAATATTATGCAGCCATCAAAAGGAATGAGATCTTGCCATTTGCAACGACGTGGATGGAACTGGAGGGTATTATGTTGAGTGAAATAAGTCCAACAGAGAAAGACATGTATCATATGATCTCACTGATATGAGGAATTCTTAATCGCAGGAAACAAACTGAGGGTTGCTGGAGTGGGGGCTGGGGTGGGAGGGATGGGGTGACTGGGATAGGCACTGGGGAGGGTATGTGCTCTGGTAAGCGCTGTGAATTGTGCAAGACTGTTGAATCTCAGATCTGTACCTCTGAAACAAATAATGCAATATATGTTAAGAAAAAAAAAAAGAAGAACAAGAAGGTAGCGGGAGGGGAAGAATGAAGCGGGGGAAATTGGAGGGGTAGACGAACCATGAAAGAGGATGGACTCTGAAAAACAAACTGAGGGTTCTAGAGGGGAGGGGGGTGGGAGGATGGGTTAGCCTGGTGGTGGGTATTGAGGAGGGCACATTCTGCATGGAGCACTGGGTGTTATGCACAAACAATGAATCATGGAACACTTCATCTAAAACTAATGATGTAATGTATGGGGATTAACATAAGAATAAAAAAAATAAAATAGAAAGTATAAAAAAAAAACAAAAGAAATGTACACATTTTTGTAGTATGTAAGAGTAACATTAATTGATTCTTTTATTATATTTCATAGCAGAGACTTTTGTGGACGATAACTAGACTGCATTCCAAGGTATGCTCACATTTGGCATATATCTCTAAGCCCAGTCCTACAATTATAAAAATCTCCTCAATTATACCCCTTTCGGGGCACCTGGGTGGCTCAGTCATTGAGCGTCTGCCTTCGGCCTGAGTCATGATCCCGGAGTCCTGGGATCCAGCCCCGCGTTGGGCTCCCTGTTCAGCGGGAAGCCTGCTTCTCTCTCTCCCACTCCCACTCCCCCTGCTTGTGTTCCCTCTCTCATTGTGTCTCTCTCTGTCAAATAAATAAATAAAAATATTAAAAAAAAATTATACCCCTTTCCCAGTTAATTCCTCTAAAACTCAATTCAAAGATCACTTCCTCAAGGAAACCCTCTCAAACTATCCACCCCCAACTCATCAAATTTCCCACTATAAACTCACAAAGAACCCTGTACTTCTTCAGATTACTTATTAAAAACAAAGTGGAGTACCTGCATGATACTTCTGTCATTTGACTATAAACTCCACAATCACAGAGACCATATCTGTCCTGTTTACAACTTTATCTCCTTGCATTGTACAGGTACTCAATAAATATTGCTGAAAGAATTAAAAATTAATAAAATGGTTTAACTATTTTAAAAGTACTAGTATAAGTAAAATAAAATTTTCTAACCTTTCAGTCAGACCAGTTATATATACTGTTTCTCCGTACCATCTTCTCTAATAATAAACTTCTTTGTTGCATGTCCTTTTCTCAAACGGCATTTAAAATATACATGACCCTAATCTTAAATCTCCCAATTAGAATATAAACATCTGAAGGACAAAAACTATGCCTTACTGGAAACTTTTGATCCTCTAGAGTACTTTGACTTCAAAAGTCTTCAAAAATATTTACTTTACAGTAACCACCATCTTCAACTCCCTCTTACTTGTCTTCTCTCATCGTATCTGTCCAACAGCTCCTTTGTAAAATGTCTTACATTACTTCTACTGCTTTTTCTACCTAGGTTACCTTCGCTATCAGTAAACAAAAGAAATTTCCTTCAAAATGTATTCTGCATCTGGAGGAATAAAAGTGACTGATATTATCAGTGTAAAGGTCAAAAATTATTCCTTGTAAGGAGAAATGGTTTGGCTAAATCATATTATACACGGGAAATAAGCTGATATTTTATTAAAAGGCTCTTATAAGTGCATCCTTTTAATTCAAAAAAAAAAATACTTACAGACTTCTACTTTCAGGAAGAATGAAATAGGCAAAGCAAACACACTACAACAACTAGAAAAGGCTGGATAAATTTTAAAATCTTATTTGTAGAAGCATCAGATTGTTAGGGGAGCCACAAAGACTTAGAGGAGAACTATTCAGAGTAGAACTAATCATCACCAGTTGCTTCTTTGTTTCCAGAGGCCCTGCCTCAAGTACACAACTAATCAGTATGCTTGCTCCTCAAGACATTTACCAGGTTTTGAAGGTACATGGGGCAGGAGGCTAGAGAGTGAGTGGGCTAAGAACCACTAAAAAGCAGAGCTGAATTCCTGTAGCATTTCAGGACTGAGGAGACAGAGATCTGCCAGGCTCTCAACCAAAGCACCTAAAAGATGGGACTTAGGAACAAGGGCAGCCAGAATTTTAATGAAACTACTAAAACTGTACTGAAGCCCAAACCCAGCTCAATCTCTGAGTGGACTGAAGTACTCAGCCACTGACCTATCAGCCTAACATAGAAAAGGGAATCATCTCTAGTCAAGGATGTTATTTATCTGAAAACTCTAAGCTTCTTTTATATACAGTATTCTACATATAATGAAAATAGGCAAGAAAACATGATGACCAAGAGGAAAAAAGCCAGACAATATAGGAGACTCACAGATCATTCAGATACTGGATTTAAAAGTCAAGGACTTTAGGGGTGTCTGGGTGGCTCAGTTGTTAAACATCCAACTCTTGATTTAGGCTCAGATCATGATCTCAGAGTCCTGAAATCAAACCTTGTATCAGGCTTCACACTGGGTGTGGAACCCACTTAAGATTCTCTTTCTCCCTCTCCATCTACCCCTCTCCCACACGCTCGTGTTGTCTTTCTCTCTAAAAAAATAAAAATTTTAAAAAAAGACAAGGACTTTAAAATATCTATGATAATATTTCAAGAAAATATTTGGAGAAATGGACATAATAGATGAAAAGATAAATTCATCAGAAAAACAAAACATATAGAAACAAATGAAATGGATATTATACAACTGAAAAATATATGAAATTAAGAATTCAGTAGGGGCGCCTGGGTGGCTCAGTTCGTTAAGCGGCTGCCTTCAGCTCAGGTCATGATCCCAGCATCCTGGGATTGAGCCCCACATCAGGCTCCATGCTCAGCGGGAAGCCTGCTTCTCCCTCTCCCACTCCCCCTACTTGTGTTGCCTCTCTCACTGTCTCTCTCCCTCTCTCTCTCTGTCAAATAAATAAATAAAATCTTTTAAAAATTTTTGAAAAAAAAAAAGAAAGAATTCAGTGGATGGATTTAACAGCAGAGTAGACATGACAGAATCTAAAAAGAGGCATACTGGAAGACAGTTCAATTGGTAACATCAGGGCATGTTAAGAAGAGAGAATGGAAAATACAGAAGAGTGACAGAAATATGTGAGGGATGCACAAGGGCTAGAGTACATGTAGTCAGAGTCTCTGAAGGAGAAGATGGGAAGAATGGGGTGAAACAATATTTGAACTGATAATGGTTGAGGAAGCTTCCCAAACTTAAAAAAAAAAAAAAAAATCCACAGATTCAGTAAGTTCAGCAAACTCCAAGCTGAATAAACATAGAAAACCACATCTAGGCTCATTGCAGTAAAACTGCTGGAAATCAAAAACAGAGGGGAAAAAAAACTTAAAAGCATCCAAACAAAAAGAGGCATATTACCTTCAAAAAGCAACAATAAGACAGGCAGCTGCCTTTCCATCAGAAAATACTGAAGCCAGAAAGCAATGGAATGGAATCTTTAATGTGCTGAAAGAAAAACTGTCAACCTGGAATTATAATCCCAGTGAAAACATCCTTGAAAAAGGATGGTGAAATGAAGATTTTTGACAAAGCAAGCCTGGCAGAATTTTCTGCCAGTAGATATGCAGTAAAATAAATACTAAAGGCAGTCCTTTAGAAAAAGGAAAATGATCTCAAATGGAAATGCAGAAAAGGATGAAGAATACCAGAAAGGGCAAATATGGAGTAAATGACCTTTAACTGTAAAAACACAAACCTGTAATGATTTGCAGAATTTAAATATATGTAATATATGTAGTACTAAAATATGCAACAACCATATATAAAACTGGAGAACAAAAGATGAAGTTAAAAGTTCTAAAGTTCTGGGCGCCTGGGTGGCTCAGTTGGTTAAGCGACTGCCTTCGGCTCAGGTCATGATCCTGGAGTCCCGGGATCGAGTCCCACATCGGGCTCCCTGCTCGGCGGGGAGTCTGCTTCTCCCTCTGACCCTCCCCCCTCTCATGCTCTCTCTCTCTATCTCATTCTCTCTCTCAAATAAATAAATAAAATCTTTAAAAAAAAAAAAAAAAAGTTCTAAAGTTCTATTGAAGTGATAAAAGCAATAATTTATATTTGAGTTAATAATTGAAGAATGCATTTTGTAATCTTCAGTGTTAAAAAATTTAACATTTATCAGTTTCTAGAAAAATGCAAATGTTAAACATCCACCATTATAAAATCATAAATTATATAACTGGAAAATATATAATTAATTATGATACATAAAGCATAATCTTAAAGCCAAATAAATGATTATTGATGTGAATTTGCAAAAACTAAAAAAAAAAAAAATGACAGAGTAGAATTCCACTAGAAATCTTTTATCCTCATAGAAATATTTCAGGTATAAAACTAAAAAAGCAGCTATAAATACAATGCAGATATTCTCAGCCTGATAGCCATAAAGGGAAAGTACATAAGTTGCCAGAATCACCTGAAGAAAGAGAGCCTAACAATACAATCAAGATAGAAGATGTTAAGACATACTTATTCCACATTCACACAGACACTGGGCATCCCTAAATTTGGGTCTGATTAGAGACGATCCAAGGAGACACCTAATGGTTTGTATATCAGGACATTTACTGGCGAAAAGTGGCTGTAAATCTGTGGGCACAGAATGTAATAAATCACACACACAACCCCAAAAACATGTACACTAAGAACCCAGAGTGATTAGAATCATAGATTTATTAAAGTTCTACTCTAAGTCAACAGGAAAATTTTAAGATGATACATTTAGGGAACTGTGAAATAACAAAAAACACATGTTTCAGTGTCCCCAGTTCCTGGCACAAAGCTCTGAGTTCCTAAAACCCTTGTAATCTCCTAAGTAATAAGAGCACTAGGAGGATCTCTTGTTCTATTGTTCAGTCTTTGACCCTGTTCCTGACAAAAAGCTCCTAAATCCCATGGAGTTTCCTGGGTGATAGGAGCATCTTTTGTTCTAATAAGGAAATGTTTAGTGGGCTTCTTAGATGGGGGCTGGTCACCAAAAAGACCAAGCCATGATTAGAAACTCATAACTTTCAGCCCCATCCCCTATCATCCAGGAAGAGGAGAGGGGCCAGAAATTGAGTTAATGATCGATTACACCTGTGTGATGAAGCTTCCATAAAAATCCCAAGGTACAAGGTTCAGGGACCTTCTGGGTTGCTGAGAGAATAATGTGCCCAGAGAGGACATGGAAGCTCTACAGCCCTTCCCACATACTTTGTCCTGTGTATATCTTCCATCTGGATGGTCATCTGTATCCTTTATCATACTTTTATAATAAACCATTAAACATTAGTTAAGCATTTCCCTGAGTTCCATGGGCCATTCTAGCAAATTACTGAACCCAAGAAACAGGTCATGAGAACCCTGATTTATAGCCAGTCAGTCAGAAGTACAGATGACAACCTGGGACTTGTGACTGGCATCTGAAGTGGGGACCTGAGCCCCTAACTTGTGGGATTTAACACAAACTCCAGATTAAGAGTGTCAGAATTGAATAGAATTATGGGACACTGATGGTGTCAAAGAGAATGGCCTGGTGGGGGAAGAAAACTTATATATCTGGTGGCCAGAAGAGTCAGAAATGAAGTGTTTGGTGTAAGTAGTAAAGGAGAGACATACAGGAGAAGTGAGTTTATCCTACTCTGGAACTATGTTCAGAAATTATACAAACCTCTAACTTGAA
This sequence comes from Neomonachus schauinslandi, assembly GCF_002201575.2. Lineage (NCBI taxonomy): Eukaryota > Metazoa > Chordata > Mammalia > Carnivora > Phocidae > Neomonachus > Neomonachus schauinslandi. Next base: position 41,058,916 of record NC_058408.1, on the reverse strand, counting down.
GTGTCTCCTGCACAAGGAAGTTATGCTTTTACCAGTTCACCATTATAACTGTCAGGTAGAAGCTAGACATGATCAGGGAAGAAGCACCCCGAGGTAGAGTCCCAAGTCCTTGAGCAGGATTGACAGACACTTGAGCTGGAGGCAAGGATGAGGATTTTTTAAAAAGCTACATTATAGGGGCGCCTGGGTGGCTCAGTCGGTTAAGCGACTGCCTTCGGCTCAGGTCATGATCCTGGAGTCCCAGGATCGAGTCCCGCATCGGGCTCCCCGCTTGGCAGGGAGTCTGCTTCTCCCTCTGACCCTCCTCCCTCTCATGCTCTCTGTCTCATTCTCTCTGTCTCAAATAAATAAATAAAATCTTAAAAAATAATAATAATAAATTAAAATAAATAAATAAATAAAAAATAAAAAGCTACATTATAAGCGCAGGAGCTCAACATCCTGACCTTGTAGCTTCCATGACCTTGGGCCTGACAGATCAAGAACCACAGGTAAAGAACAAGCAGCTCTCCTCTCCCACCTCTGCCCCAGGGTAACCCCTAGACTCGTTATAATGCATTTGCATTACATGCACAGCACTCCCCCCACCCCAACCCACCCCCAGAAAGCCTGCCAAGACAGTTCTGGTACAAACCTTGTAGGGTAAAAAATTCCCCCTCCCAACCTGTGGGAGTTTCCCAAATGACTGTAAGCAGCTTCCATTAGACACCACCTCACTGTGCATCACAGCTCCTCCCAACCTAGAGAGACCCAATAATATCTAATTAAAAAACAACCTACGGGCCAGTTCTACCTTCAGGAACTCTCCTCCTTGAGAGTGTACTTTTGCTTTAATAAACTGCTTTGTGCTTGCTACTTTATTTTTTCTGTCTATTCAAGCACAGATCACCATGAAAATCTTGTCAGGAATCCAAGGATCAAGACCTCTGTTCACACAATGCAGACTTCTCACCTCTAACATAACCATGGGTCACATAATATACCTCAGTTTATATCCACTTTGGGAACTCAGTTTCAGAATCTACCTGATTCACACCGCAATTTGTCCCAGTAGTATTTTCATGGTGACTCTAGGCTAAAAGAAATACCTAATACTTCCATTTACTAAATAGTTAGATCTAAATAACTTAAGTATTTAGGTCCTGTTGGGCACCATGTAACTTCTCAAACACTGTAATCACATTGGACACCACCATGGTCAATGCCTGATTTCAGTGATTTTCATGTAGTACTTACATGTTATCTTAAAACTAATGAAAATCCATCTTCACAAATACATAACATCAAAAGAAATGTAATGAAATTGTGAACTACCTAGAACTAGTAATTTGAGCAATTACATTTCTCTCAAAGATATAAATGTAAATTCTATTGGTATTCCTATGGCACCCAGAGCATCTCTGTACACAGATAGTGTGGGTACTTCAGATATCAGCAATGACTGTTTCTGTGAAAGATTGAGTAAAACATTAGTAACAAGACTGAACACATAACAGATAATGAACAAGAGAGAGAAAGGGGAGTAGAGAACAGACAGAAGGTATGGGAAAGCAAGAGTGAGCAACAAAAAGAGCCTTAATAGAACATAGCCCAGAGAACAAGAAAAAGACAAAGACAGGAAGAGACAGATGGTCAGGGAGAAAGAGACATACCAAGAGAGACAGAAAGACAAAGAGGGAGAGACAAAATGAAGAGGGAGACAAGCGGACAGAGAGAGAGAGAAAAACCAAAAGGCAGAGAGGGGGTGAAACAGGCTGACTGGCCATCAGGAACAGGGACATAGTGAAGTGGGGAAAGAGAGACAAAAAGAAACAGATGAACAAATGCAGGGAGACACAGGAGAAAGGATAAGACAAGAGTGAGACACCATTAGAAATACAGGGAGAGATAAAAGGGGAAACTGTGAGAGACATAAGAAGAAACTGTCAGGGAGAAAAAGACAGGCAAGGACAGACACAGCTATCAGGAAAGGGAAAAGACAAGTGAAAGAGGAAAGATTAAGTCAGAGAGGCCGTGGGGCACACATGAGAGAAAGAGAAAGGAAAGCAGGAAAGAAGAAAGGAAGGAACTCAGGAAGAAGGGAAGAAAAAAGAAGCTTCCTCTCACCCCACCTCTACCCAGTGTAAAAAGGATGTACTGATGGGCGCCTGGGTGGCTCAGTCGTTAAGCATCTGCCTTCGGCTCAGGTCATGATCCCAGGGTCCTGGGATCGAGTCCCACATCGGGTTCCCTCCTCGGCGGGAAGCCTGCTCTCCCTCTCCCACTCCCGCTACTTGTGTGCCTGCTCTTGCTATCTCTGTCTCTGTCAAATAAATAAATAAAATCTTTAAAAAAAAAAAAAAAAAAAGGATGTACTGATGTGGGAAACAAAGGCAAAAGAAAAAAATTAAATTTCCTTACTACTTACGGTCCATTGACAAGTCTAGAGTAACCTTCCTCTGGGAGCTCAGCTGCCTCAGTGTTAATACTTTGCTAAGGGCAAAAGGCAATCTTAGCTTAACATTATCCCAACCCCCCCAGGATCCTGTGAGTCTACTTTAACATATAAAAATTTCTTTGGAAACTTCCTTTATCTCTACCCACCAAGATACATGTCAGCAATCATCCCCCAAGCACACGGCCCACTGATACATCTGAAGGGTCTTGCGACTAGGGTTTTACTAGACAGTAATAAATTATCTTCTCCTAACAATAGCTAGCCCCTCAAGGTCCTAGACCTTGTTTCCAAAATTCCTTAAAGACTTATGCTATCCCTAACCCCCCCCCCCAACTTGAAAGTATACAATCAGCCACTCCTCATGACCCCAGTGCAGCTCTTTCTGCCCACAGGTCATGTCCCCGTGCTTTAAAAAATCACCTTTTTGCACAGAAGACGTCTCAAGAATTCTTTCGTGACCGTGGGCTCCAAACCCCAACATTTCCTACATTACCATCAATTCATTACTTAAAGGCATGATCCCTACAGTTAAACAATGCATGAAAAAGAACCAGGAATTAGCCCAACTATTATTAATCATGCTTAGCTCTGAACACCAGGGGTTTTTCTGGCCATAGGGGAAACTGTCTCACTCTGCATATCATTAGCAAATATAATCTACACTCTCTTACTTCAGATACTAATATCCTCATTGAAAGAATTTGGTAGAGCTTTGTGAGCTTCAAGGGGATCTGCTCAAAGCACCCAATATAATTACCAATAATTTGTTTTTCCTAGAAAGACTATAGCCACATAAAATAAAGAACCAACTTTAAAAGGGGAAAATTCTACATTCTAATTCATTATGTTTTCAGGACACACCAGCAACACACTGTTTTTCAATGTGTTAAAAGACTAGCATTAGCTGGTTTCTTTTTTTTTTTTTTTTAGCTATTTACTGAAATTTCAAAATTAATAAAGCAGTAAGTAGAGAGAATAATGTAACCCCTGTCCAGCTTCAACAATTAACACTTTGCCAATATCAGTCACATTTCAACCATAAGAAATAAAACTCTGAATATATTTGTAACTTTTTTATTATTTCATAATTTTTAAATGCATTTTGATTTTAAACATACTGGATTTCAATTATTTTACTGCTAATCATTATGAAATTATCATATAAATGTTCAACCTGGGTTTCGAGAATTAGAACCTCTGTTCTTAGATTCAATAAATCAATGTCTATGCATTTCCTTGGTACCTATATATCCCAGGTTTCCTAAGTATTTTACAAATGCAGGTTATTCAAAATCTGTTCTAGGAAAACAAAGTGTTACCATCCAATCATCAGGATTTTGTTTGTAAAATTAAGCTGGAAAATACATTATAGTTTATCGTATCCAGTGATTCTCACAATCGGCTACACGATATAATAAGCTGAAGGACTTTAAAATATACAGATGCCCAAGTTCCAAAATTCTGATTCAGTCAGTTTAGATACAGTCTGTACACTGAAGGTGCTTTTGTTTTTGTTTTGAATGTTCCCAGATGATTCTAATGTACAACCATGGTTAAAAATCACTGACCTAGTCCAGCTTCCTACCAAATGCAAAAATTCCCTACAGGTGCACCTGGGTGGCTCAGTCCGTTAAGTGTCAGTCTCTTGAATTTGCTCAGGTCATGCATGATCTCAGGGTGCATCTGGCTCTGCACTCAGCAGGGAGTCTGATTGGGATTTTCTCTCTCTCCCGCATGTGCTGTCGCTCTCTTTCAAATAAATAAATAAATCTTAAAATTAAAAAAAAATCCCTCCAATATCCCCGTGTAGTAGCCATCTGACAACCAATTCTAAAACTCACAATATCTCTACTAGTTTAATTTGTTAAAAAAAGAAAACCACAGGGGCGCCTGGGTGGCTCAGTCATTAAGCGTCTGCCTTCGGCTCAGGTCATGATCCCAGGGTCCTGGGATTGAGCCCCACATTGGGCTCCCTGCTCCGCGAGAAGCCTGCTTCTCCCTCTCCCACTCCCCCTGCTTGTGTTCCCTCTCTCGCTGTCTCTCTGTCAAAAAATAAATTAAAAAATCTTTAAAAAACAAAAGAAAAAAGAAAACCACAGGCCCAAAGCAGTGTCATTTAGACATAGTTCCCAAACCAGGGCTTAATACTCAATCTAACTGCAGTTTCAACCACTCTAGAAATGGGGCCTTAAAAGGTCGGTCAGAAAATTATTCTTTCCGGGCGCCTGGGTGGCTCAGATGGTTAAGCGTCTGCCTTCGGCTCAGGTCATGATCCTGGAGTCCCGGGATCGAGTCCCGCATCGGGCTCCCTGCTTGGCGGGGAGTCTGCTTCTCCTCCCTCTGACCCTCCTCCCTCTCCTGCTCTCTGTCTCTCGTTCTCTCTCTCTCAAATAAATAAATAAAATAAAATAAATCTTTAAAAAAAAAAAAAAGAAAATTATTCTTTCCGTCAGCGCCAATGAGTCTTGTCACCTGAATCCTCTCCATCCCCCAAAGAAAGATGAGGTAATCTGCATGATAAGACACCTTGCTTTTTACCCTACCAAAGAGTCTCTCCTGGAACAATCCTTTTCTTTTGCTAATAACTTTCTTGCCCCCACCCTCCATCTATAAAAACCTTCCATTTTGTACAACTCCTTGGAGAGCCTCTCTACTTGCTAGATGGAGTACTGCCCAATTCATAAATTCTTTAGTAAAGCCAATTAGATCTTCAAATTCATTTATTTGAGATTTTAGGGCAATTTTAATTATTTGAAAGTTTTAACAAGCAAAATTTGCTGCTCCATATCCACCAATCAAAATTTTATCTTATATAGTCATATAAAATAATTCTTACTCTTCTTCAGTATCAGAGCTATGAAGAAGATTCAGTATGCTTTTGGGGCACCTGGGTGGCTCAGTCGTTAAGCGTCTGCCTTCAGCTCAGGTCATGATCCCAGGGTGCTGGGATTGAGCCCCGCATCAGGCTCCCTGCTCCGCGGGAAGCCTGCTTCTCCCTCTCCCACCCCCCTGCTTGTGTTCCTTCTCTCGCTGTGTCTCGCTCTGTCAAATAAGTAAATAAAATCTTTAAAAAAAAAAAAAAAAGATTCAATATGCTTTCAAAAACATAGTACCTATAACCATTTACATTACTCCAAAAAAAGATGATCTGATTAGTGCTTCACACAGTAGTATTAAGACTTTTCTTAAAATCTTTAAAAAAGGCGGGGGGTGGGGCTGGGTGGCTCAGTCATTAAGCGTCTGCCTTTGGCTCAGGGATCCCAGGGTCCTGGGACAGAGCCCCTCATCGGGCTCCCTGCTCGGCGGGAAGCCTGCTTCTCCCTCTCCCACTCCCCCCTGCTTGTGTTCCCTCTCTCGCTGTCTCTCTCTGTCAAATAAATAAAATGTTTAAAAAAATAAAAAAATAAAAAGACCTTTCTTGTTCTATACAATTTAATATAGAACATTAACTTTTTTTGAGAGCTGTATCTTACTACTAGCTCATACCAAAGAAACAGGTAAATCCCGAAATATTTTTTATATTAATTATAATCATGCCACCATTCTCCCATCCTACAGGTTTTTTATTTAAAGTTCGCATTTATCCCATCCTATTATATTTAATAGCAGTGTGCTGATAAATGTTCTGCAAGGTAGCAGGCTGATCTTGTAGCTTTTACTAATATCTGTAATGTAAATACTCCCATCATGGTCAACTTCAAGCTACCAACAACAAACAAAGGGCTGGGAAGAGGTGCTCTAGCACACCACTAATTATAACTCCTCATTCTTAACTGGAAGTTTCCATCACAATCTTTAGAATCCTATTTTGAAAATATGTTTCCCAGAACATTCTACCTTGAAGATTCTGATGCAGTGTGTGTATAGACTGGAATCCAATCATTTGCATATTTTTAACAATTTCTAGGTGGTTCTGAGGGACACACCCAGGTAAAAAACCATTGTTTCAACTCATCAAGATCTTTTATGTGTCTTCTGTCGAGAGAAACAAATTTTTTTTTTTTTAAGATTTTTATTTATTTATTTGAGAGAGAGAGAATGAGAGAGAGCAAGCACATGAGAGGGGGGAGGGTCAGAGGGAGAAGCAGACTCCCTGCCGAGCAGGGAGCCCGATGCGGGACTCGATCCAGGGACTCCAGGATCATGACCTGAGCCGAAGGCAGTCGCTTAACCAACTGAGCCACCCAGGCGCCCGAGAGAAACAAATTTTTAATTGCTTGATGAAACACAGTTTTAAACCATACCTTGTTTTCATTAATTACTAAAAATATTAAACTAAAACTTTCCTTTTCAGGTGGCACAAATCTGTCTATACTCTGTTGGAAGTTGTCTAATCAGCCACAAATCCCACTAACTGTATCATCATCCATCTCACATTTTTTCATCCTGTCCACAAACATGGAATGACAAGTTAAAAAACTGTATTCCTGAAATTTTTGCCTATGTCATTCTCCTACTCAATTAGGAAAACCAACTTCAAAAGAAAATTAGGTGAGTTTAGCATAACTTGCTTTGGTGAACCAATATGAACTCCTAGAAGATGAGCAAATTACTGAACACTCAAAAATAATACACTTAAGTAAGGTCCACTTCTGGGAAAGAAGGGGTAGTAGGAAGCCAACTAGCACACACGTTATACAACTAGAATATTGAATAATATACTTAAGTAATCTGTTTTAAAGTAGCAAATAGGTGCTGAAAGAACAAAAACTTGAGGTAAAAGACCCAGTTCCATAGAGGGAAGAACCTTAGAGAGGGAAGTTGACCTTCTATAGCTGTCAAGGCTTGCACATTGGCTTTTTTTTTTTTTTTAAAGATTTTATTTATTTCTTTGAGAGAGAGAATGAGAGAGAGAGAGCAGGAGAGGGGGGAGGGTCAGAGGGAGAAGCAGACTCCCTGCCGAGCAGGGAGCCCGATGCGGGACTCGATCCTGGGACTCCAGGATCATGACCTGAGCCGAAGGCAGTCGCTTAACCAACTGAGCCACCCAGGCGTCCCTGCACACTGGCTTTTTTGATGCTCTGGCATGAAGCCAAGAACCTGGACATTGCCTGTGCAAAGGACTACAGCTGGGAGCCAAATAAAGCAACAACATTTTTAACAGAGACAAAAGTTTACATTTTAAGAAACTAAGAAAAAAAAGGAGTAAGTTAACTCAAAGAGGGAAAAAGAAGAAAATAATAATTTTTTGAAAAGCAGAAATCAATAAAATACAAACCAAGGCAAACAATAAGTAAAAATAATGAAACCAAAATGTGGTGCTTTGAAGAGATCAATAAAATTGATTAACCTTTATTTATACCGATCAGAAAAAAAGATAATATATAAATTGCCAATACCAAAATGAAAGAGAAGTTATATTACAGATCCTGGAAACATCAAAAAGATAATAAGGGAATATCACGAATACCTTTTATAAAAATCTGACAATTTAGAGGTAATGGTCAAATTCCGTGAAAGAAGAAAACTACCAAAGCTCACTCAAGAAGTATATCTATGGTACCTATTCAAGAAATTGAACTTCTAATAGAAAAAAGTAAAATCTTCTCATAAAGAAAACCACAGAGCTAGATAATTTTGCTGGTAAATTTTATCAAACATTTAAGAAAAAAAATAATCCTACAAATTCTTCTACAACATAGAAGAGGGAAAAACAAGTTTCAACTCATTCTATGAGACCAACATTACATTCCAAAACCAAAGATATTACAAAAAAGGAAAACTATTACCAATATGTCTCATGAACAAAGACACAAAAACCCTTCCCTAAATTTTAGCAAATCTAATTCAGGAATATATAAAATAATGACAGTAATAATAATTAATGTCATGACCAAGTAGGATTTATCCCAGTAATACAAGGTTGGGTTTAACATTCAAAAATGAATCAACCTAATTTACAACATTAACAAAATAAAGAAGAAAAAAATATACAATTATCTCAATAGATGCAGAAAAAGCGCTTGACAAACACCAACAATCATTGCTGATAAAATCTGAGTAAAATAGGAATAGAAAAAGCAACTTTCTCAATGTGACAGAGTATCTATCAACAAACACCTACAGCTACCCATTCCACCAGTGTCTCCATACTGGTGTGATATTCAGTGTGATATTCAGGAGGTATACAACAGATCTAAAAATGGGAGTAATAGCAATAGTAGTAACTCTAACAATAAACTAGAATTGTACTGTTCTTTGCAAACTGCATCCTTCTCTTATTTGTGGAGCATGCTTGTTAACTAATGACAGGTAAGTCTCCTTATAAATTTCTTCTTTTGCTCCTTATTGTCTTACATCTCTTTTTAAAGATATTCTGAGTTTCTGAGACTAAACTGAGTCTGATTCTGCTCTTAACAAAAACTTTGGGAGACCAAGAGTAATTATTAGCCTCTAATGAAACGTCTTCCAAACTCATCAGGGGCTTTGCTCATCAACAAAATTAATCAGTTGATATTTATTAAATCCCTAAAGCAAAGCAAAGGAGACATAATGAGGTTTAAGTTGAACTGCTACCAGACTCAATAGCTAACAATCTATTCGGGGAGAATAACATATTAATAAAAATGAGATTTTTAAACTTTAAACTATTTTTTTTTTTTCAAGTAAGCTATATACCCAATGAAGGGCTTGAACTCACGACCCTGAGATCAAGAATCACATGCTCCAACTGTGCCAGCCAGGCACCCTGAACTATTTTAAACTTTAATCAACAAATAAAGAACTATCAAAAGTTCAACCTAATCACTTATATACATGTTACACAAAGCCAAACTTATTATTTCCCAAAACTGGCTCATTCTCTTTATTCCTATTTTTTAGACAAAATTATTATACAGCTTATTTCACTTGGTGCCTCCCTCCTCCTACTCTCTCATCTATCAGTCTACAAATTTTCTCCATACTACTATTTTACTCTTTTCCATAATGTTGATTATGTTTATGAATTATATGTACTCACATCTGTCCAAATTTCCCTAACATCTTCCACTAGAATGTCAGTCTACCATTGGCTAACCACTCACATCTTCCTCTCTGTGTTTAAGGGCATACATGTGAGTATATTACTCGGGAATTTTCCCTGAAATAATCTAATTCAAAAATTCAGGTAATGATTTGCAGTTCTCTAGGTGTGTCATGTTATTAAAGGATTAATCTAATTGGTTCAGTGAGATGCAACCAAGTCAGCTGCCCAACAGTACTCTGCAATTTTATTCAAACTTTTTTTTTTGGTATTGCAACAGCATTTTATGGTGACACATGGTAGCTACACTTGGGGTGATCATAGTTTTTTAATCACTATTTTGTATACTTGAAACTAATATAACATTGTGTACCAATAAAAAAATAGGGGAAAAAAGATTCATTGAGATACATTATCATTAATTTTCATAATAGCAGAGATAGAAAAGTGATGACAATGATAAAGGGACAGAGAGAGACTGACAAACCAAGAGAAAATTTGTTTTAACTGGAAGAGGAAACAGAATGACAACTGACTTTTTAGCAGCAAAATTCTGAGGTGAAATTGAGTTCCAAAAAAGAATTTGATGCCTAATCAAACCAACCAAACTGAGAGGAATGAACAAAGGATATTTCAGACATTCAAAGTTTTTAAAAGGTCACTATCCACATATTCTTTCTAGCCCTCAGCCCTGCAAGACACATTATATATTACTGCCTATTGCCATAATCTTAAAGCATCTTTTGGTGAGCAATAGCATGGTAATTAGACAAGTTTGTGATTACTCTGGTAGATAGCATTCTGAGTTATCACTATCATAGAGTTGTACACATTACACAGCTCTTTCTAGTTGCTGAAACAAACAAACAAAAAAACCGATATTCCAGTCTCACAAGATGACTTCAAACATTCAGGTGTTAGAGGACTACACATACTAGATGGTCACTATTAGAGGCTGGAACTAGATCTATTAATTTCAGCAAGGTTAGCTCTGTCTATGGAGTTGTCCATGGTGTCAATTCAGCTAAAACAACACAAAAATAACCACTTTATGTATTTTAGCAAGACATTTTCAGCAAAAATCAAAATTCCTTCTTCCCCTCTCAGTCCTCTGCCCCATAACTATTATGATCAGAAATAGGAAGGCACTGGTTCAGCACCTAGCTCGTTAAATTCAGTAACTAACTGTTGATTGGCCAACTGTTGAACTCAACTGCTGAAGACTGTATGATTTATCCAAAGAAATGAAAACACTAATGCAAAAAGATACATGCAACTCTATGTATACTGAAGTATTATTTAAAATAGCCAAGATATGGAAGCAACCCAAGTGTCCATCAGTAGATGAATGATAAAGAAAATGCGGTATATTTAAAAAAAAAAAAAAAAAAGAAGAAGCCATGTGTTCACACACACACGCGCGAATATTACTTGGCCATAAAAAAGGAGGAGATCTTGCCATTTGTAACAACATGGATGGACCTACCAGGTATATGTTAAGTGAAATAAGTCAGACTAAGAAAGAAAAATACCATGTGATTTCTCCTGAAATACCATATGATTTCACTTATATGTAGAATCTGAAAAAAAAATATTCTCATAATGGGGCCTTGGGTTAAAAAATAATAATGGGGCACCTCGCTGGCTCAGTTGCTGGAGTGTGAGACTCTTGATCTCGGAGTTGTGAGTTTGAGTGCCATGCTGGGTGTAGAGATTACTTAAAAATTTCTTAAAATTTTTTTAAAATTATTATAATGATATGATCAGTACTGTAAGAAAATTATACATAAAAGTTTCGTGAGAAGACATTAAAAATCAGAAAAGGACATGACATTTAGCTGGGAGAAGGACTTTGCTGGTTACATTTCAAGACTAAGGGCATTCTAAAACGACAGAACAAAAAATCAAAAAGACAAAAGTAATTGATTTATCCAGAGACTAGCATCCCTAGTCCTATCTCTGAAAATAAGTTTCTGACAAAGAAATATGTCTCAGGTAAAAACAATCACTATAAATAGAAATATTCATGAATTTGTTATGTCAAAATGAAGCTGTTTCAGATAAAATGTTTTTAGCTGCAAATAACATAAGACCTAAATAAAAATGGCTTAAACAAGAGAGAAATTTATTATCTCACATAACAAGAAGTCTGGAAATAAGGCAATTCCAGGGTTCATTAGTTTTGGATCAACATCATCATCAAAGATTCAAACTCTTTCCACCTTTTTGCTCAGCCATGAGCATGAACCTCAGCATGCCCGCTGTTCCCCTCATAGCCAGAAGATGGCTGCAGCCGCTGCAGGCAGAATATCACCACACAACAAATGTCTAGGCAGGAAAGGATTTTTTTCTTCTCTTGTGTCAATTCTTATAAAAGCAAGGACATCTACAAAGACATCCATACCACAGAAATCCTCACCTCAGGCTTTGACGAAACAGTCACATGCTCATTGCTAAACAAAACAGTGGCTTAGACCAGTAATTTTAAAACCTTTTATCTCATGACCTCTTATACACTCTTAAAAATTATTAAATACCCCACAAAAATCTTAGTTTCTATGGATAATATCTATCACTATTTACCATAATTGAAATAAAGTTTGAGAAATGTTTATGATATGTATTTATCAATTCTCTTGAAATTACAACATATTAATTAAAAATAACTGTTTTCCAGGGGCGCCTGGGTGGCTCAGTCGTTGAGCGCCTGCCTTCGGCTCAGGTCATGATCCCAGGGTCCTGGGATCGAGCCCCGCATCGGGCTCCCTGCTCCGCGGGAAGCCTGCTTCTCCCTCTCCCTCTCTCTCTCCCACTCCGCCTGCTTGTGTTCCCTCTCTCGCTGTGTCTCTCTCTGTCAAAATAAATAAAATCTTTAAAAAAAAAAAATAATAAATAAAAATAAAAATAACTGTTTTCCAAAATGAAAGAAAAATTAAACAAATGGCACTGCTTTATAATTTTGTTTTTTGGTTTTTTTTCTAATTTTATTTATTTGACAGAGAGATACACAGCGAGAGAGGGAACACAAGCAGGGGGAGTGGGAGAGGGAGAAGCAGGCTCCCCGCTGAGCAGGGAGCCCGATGGCGGGCTCGATCCCAGGACCCTGGGACCACAACCCAAGCCTAAGGCAGATGCCCAACCATCTGAGCCACCCAGGCTCCCCTGCTTTATAATTTTGTAAACCTTTCTAATATCTGGCTTCTCCTGTCTGTTGGGTATCTCACATCATACAGGACTCTGGAAAAACTCCAAGTCAGAATGAAGTTTTTAAAAAAAAAAAACTAGTAACATCTTAGCAAATATGGTAAAAATAGTTTATATATCACACACTCCCTGAAAATGTCTCAAAGACCCACTAGGGTCCAAGTTTTAAGAACCTCTGGCTTAGACCAGCGAATAATAAATTCATCCCCTGAGGCTGGGAAGGGTTCAACTTCTGAACAAAGCAACTCAAAACCTGAAAAAAAAAACTGGAATTCAATTACCAAAGAAAAGTAGAAGAACGGGAATGGCTATTTAAAAAGCAAATGATAGCAACCAACAACAGAGATGTAAAGGTGAGAAGGTACAGTTTAGAAGTCTTAGAAACTAAAAACTGTCATGATTAAAATCAATGCTATATAACAAAATGATGTTTAATTTGAAAAAACATATATTAAGAAATTGCTTGTAACAGAAAATTTGTGCTATTTACCCAAATCTTGCAACCACTAAGAAACATTTATGCAAGTAAACAAATAACCTGGATTCCTACCATAATCCCTTAGATGTTAACTACATTCACAGTCTACATGGTAGAACAGAAGCAAGGGTTGAGATAACTAAGCTAAAGTATAATACAATTACTTTTATGTAAACAGAAACGTATTAACAAGGCATAAGAATCACTATATTGTACATCACAATATTGTACACCTGAAACGAATATTAAACTGGAATTTAAATAAAAACTTAAAGGGTGCCTGGGTGGCTCAGTTTTAAGCGACTGCCTTCGGCTCAGGTCATGATCCTGGAGTCCCAGGATCGAGTCCCGCATCGGGCTCCCTGCTCAGCAGGGGGTCTGCTTCTCCCTCTGACCCTCTTCCCTCTCGTGCTCTCTGTCTCTCATTCTCTCTCTCAAATAAATAAATAAAATCTTTAAAAATAAAATAAAATAAAATAAAAATAAAAACTTAAAAACAAAAACAAAAAATAATAAATAAAAATGTTCAAAAAAGTTAAAAAAGCAAAGTATAAAAGCACAACTGACATTCATTTGTAAAGTAACAAACTAAGTTAAATTCTGCAAAAAGTTGAAAATTCACTTAATTAACACTATCAATAAAGAACTTTTATTCAGACCAATGGAACAAAGTGTTTTACTCTTTTTTTTTAGGATTTTACTTATTTACTTATTTTTTATTTATTTTAAAGAGAGAGCATGAACAAATTGGAGAGGAGGAACAGGGGGAGATGGACAAGCAGACTCCACCCTGAGCACAGAGCCCTACTTGGGCCTGATCCCACAACCCTCTTTGTTGCTCCTGTGAGCAAAAAACCAGAGCAAAAAACAAAGCCAAGAGTTGGATGCTCAATCAACTGAGCCACCCTGGCACCCCAAGTGTTTTACTCTTTAACAGTTTGCCTATTTATACCACTAGCAATACTCCTCAGAATCTAAATTAATTTTAACTCATTTTCTTCCAAACACTGGCTCACTATTCAAAAAATATCCTATGAGTCTGATACTCCTCGGTGAATTACCTAACTCATGTTTACTGTTACTTAAATTCTGACACAAACCAAGTCATACAATGCCTGCAGGACAAAGTTCCCAAGAAACAACTATTACAGAGCAACATCCAATACACCCCAACTTTTATTTGTCAAAGACTTAATTACATTAAAAAGTAACTACAATAGGCATTTGAATCTATTCAGTGTTACACACTTACAAAGTTGGAACTGTCTCTTAAGGAGATATACTTATATTTCACCATAAAGTTAAAACTAAACAAGTGAAATTTAGAATACCCAGAAATAAAAATTGTTTCAATAATTCATACTGAAAATATTTCTACATACATCCGTATTAGTATCTTAGCAAAGCAAAGTACATTTTATTTCATCTTTGTCATTGCAAATGGCAAGGAGAAAAAACAGCCTCCCAAGGTCACTAACTTTAAACAGGGCTACATTCATGTAAATAAGGTCAACTCTCCACTCCAACCTTTAACTCCCCAAAACAATCCATGTTCCCAAATTCTTCATATTCCTACTTACTTTAGCAACCAACCAAAACTTCCACAGTTAGCCTACATTAGATGTCAGAATGAAAGCAACCTTAGAGTCACAGTTTCTATTGTCAGAAATTAAAGAAAATAAAAATTATTCTCACCCATTTGAAGATTTCTACAATTCTCAGGACATTTTTTAAAAATTGCACAATGGGGTCTGCTTTTAAAAAACACAATATATTTAGATTTCAACCAACAAAAATGAAAGCTTAATTCTAAGAGGAAAAAATAATTTGAGAAGCCATATAAAACCACAATTTCAAATACCTCAACCATGTGACGAAATGACAGAGGACTGACAAAAGAGCAAAAAAGTTGGGAAGAGAAAAAGAGTAGGTAAGAGGTAAGGAAAAAGAGTAATTAAATGAAAAACATATAAAATGTAAGTAGAAGGTATATTATCTTTTTAGTTGCAAGAGGCCCCAAACTGATCAGAACTGTGATTTCTACTCAATCACTAACTAGTGACCCCTGGGGAATTTCCTCTCTAGGTCTCAGTTACCTCATCTTCTAAAGTAAGGGGAATGGACAAGGTCAGCCTTTCCCAAAGTGCTTCACAGAACTTTAGTCCCTAAAAAGAAAAAAGGGTTCCACAGTCAAATAAATTTGGGAAACATTAAATACTGAATCTCCTTTTCTTTGAGATTCACAATGTTTAATAAATAGTAAGTAGGAAAGGCCCTGAAATGCCCCAGAATTTAAAATAATAATAAGACTAATAAACAATAATAGAAAATCCTATTTTTGTTTTACTAAATTTTTCCCAAACTTATTTGGCCATAGAACAAGTGCTCATAAATCTTTCAACATACCAGAGAACACCCTTTATGAAACATGGACCAAATAATCTCTGAAATCTATTATTATGTACATCTATGAGTCTAAGTTTATATTTCTAATACACGCCACTAGACATGTCACCATTAGAAAGTACTCATTTTAGGACACAATTATGTATAAAGAACAATGAAATTCTGGCTCCAACTTGGGGAATAGGACTGGGGTAGAAGAAGAAATGCTCTAGAAGAAAGAAGTCATCTTCTAAACAAAGTAGAGGAAAAACCTGTTTCTTCTTATAAAACTAGAAGTACTGAATCTTCCCAAAGATCCTGCCTGACATCCAGAAAAAGAAAAAAAAAAGAGAAGAAAATGGCCCTAATGTGGACAGGAAGAGATACTTCTGCCTTGAAATTGAAAACACTGCCTTTTAAAAGTCACCCCTGAGAATTACAAGCTGGTGGCAGTAATACTTAGTATTGGGGAAATTTGAGCAGCATGAATGCTCATAATGGAGACTGTGGCAGCCACCAAAAGAAGAAACAGACTCAGAAAGAATTTTAGAGCTGATATAGCCCAAAGTTTATCTGATACATGAATCCATCTACAACATTCCACCTAAGAGGTTATCCAGTGTCTTACTGACTATCTCCAGGAGCTGGGAACCACATGGATAGTTCAATCTTTTGTTAAGATAAAAACATTCTCACTGTAACATTTTCTTGTTGGTTACTGATTTTTTTCTCATACAGATGATTTCAAGTCCTCTCACACACCTCTTTTGAACCACAGTTTGATGACAAGATGGTTCAGTGGAAAGAATGCTGAAATTATCTTCAGAAACCGAAAATCCAAATCTTCAACACTTGCCACTGATTATTTGGGTAACACTACGTAAACCAACAGCTCCTGGCTTTTGTTTCCTAAATTGAAAAATAAGGCAATCTCTAAAATCCATAAACACTCTAACATCGTATAATTCCAAGATTTACTATGGCATGGTTTATCCACTACAAATCTCTTTACTCTGGCTAAGAGTTATAGTTTGTCTAAACCCTTTAGTGTGGTGCTCAGAATTCAGTAGGACATTCTAGAAATAGTCTATTCAGTAAAGAAGAGTGGAATTATTATGTTCCTTTTTCTAAACACTATATTTACATTAATAATGACTTTCATCAAATTGGATTTTCTGAGGCCACATTACATTCAAATAACCATACCTGGTATCCAGGCACTGTGGATCCTAACAACTCTTAACCAATACTGCACTAAAGTTGCTCTCCTTTATCCCATACTTTCCAAACTGATTTTTTAGTACTGAGTATAAGATCTGAGATTTTTCTAAATTAGCCTGCATCTTGATATGTTTAGGTCACAATCTTTTGATTTGAATTGATACCCCAGAATATTCTTTCCAACTTTTGAAGTAGTTGATTCTGATAGCATACTATCAGCATTCTCAACAGACACTGATTTAAATGCTGATTAAAATGGATGACCAGGGTGCCTGGGTGGCTCAGTCGAATAAACGTCTGCCTTCAGCTCAGGTCATGATCCCAGGGTCCTGGGATTGAGCCCTGCATCAGGGCTTCTCCCTCTTCCTCTGCCACTCCCCCTGCTTTGTGCTCTCTCCCTCTCTTTCTTTCTGTCAAAAAAAAATGAATAAAATCTTTAAAAAAAAATGGATGATCAACAGAAAAGGGTAACATTGAAAATAAAGCTTACACCCAAAAGCTAGAAAAAGACCAATTAAACTCAAAGTAAGCAGAAAAAGAGGAAATAATAAAGGTCAAAGAAAAAAATCAATGAAATAGAAAACAGAAAGTAAAAGGAGAGAAAAATCAAAGAAACCAAAAGCTGGCTCTTTAAGAAAAATAAAATTAATGAACCTCTAGGCAAGACTGATCAGGAAACAAAATGAAGACAGAATTATGAGTATCAGTAATGAATGAGGTTACATAACTACAGCTAGTGAAAGAATAATACAGGAATATTATGAGCAACTTTAAGTTAATAAATTCAACAATTTAGATTAAGTGTACTAATTACTTGAAAGACTTCAGCTACCAAAGTTTACTCAAGAAGAAATGGATAATCTAAATACTCCTATTTAAACCTTTCCACATAAAAAGCTTTAGGCCTAGATGCCTTCACTGATGAATTCTATCAAAGACTTAAGGAAGAACAATACCAATTCAATGCAAACTCTTCCAGAAAATTGAAGAGGAAAGAATTTCTCCCATCTCATTCTATGAGGCCAACACTACCATGTTGCCAAAACAAGACAAACATATTAACAGAAAAGACACCTGTAGACAAATACAGATGTAAAACTTTTAATGAAATTTTAGCAAATCTACTTCAGCAATATTTTAAAAAGGTATGCAATGACAAAATAGAGTGCTACATACTGAGTATGCATATCCTCCAAAAATTGATATGAATCTTTATGCCCAATGTGATGGTATTAAAAGATGGGGCCTTTGGGAGGTTGCTTAGGTTCTGAGAGTTGAGCCCTCATGAATGAGATTAGTGGTCTCAAAAAAGAGACCCTACAGAGATTCCCTCATTCCTCCCACCATGTAAAGTCATAGTGAGAAGATGGCTATCAGTGAAGAAGTGAGCCTTCAACAGACACCAAATATGCCAATTCCAGAACTGTGAGAAATAAATATCTATTGCTTATAAGCCATTCAGTTTATAGGATATTGGTAGAGTGGCCCAAACTAAGAAATGGTGTTTATCCCAGAAATACAGTTGATTTAACATTTATAAATCAATGTAATTCACCATATTAACAAACTAGAAAAAGAAAAACTACATTATCATCTCAATAGATGTGAAGAAAGCACTCAACAAAGTCCAACACTACTTACCCCGGATAAAATCTCTTAGGAAATTAAGAACAAAGGGATTTCCACTCTTACCACTTCTATCCAACATTCTATTAGAGATTCTCTCCAGTGTAATCAGGCAAGAAAAATAAAAGACATCCATATTGGAAAGGCAAAGGTAAAACTATATTATTTAGAAGATAACATGAGGGGGGTGCCTGGGTGGCGCAGTCAGTTGAGCACCCGACTCTTGGCTTCGGCTTGGGTGGTGGTCTCAGGGTCATGAGAAAAAACCTTGCATTGGGCTCCACGCTCAGTGCAGAGTCTGCTTGGGACTTTCTCTCCCTTTCCCTCTGCCCTTTGTCCCCTTTGCTCTCTCTCACTCTCTCTCTCTCTCGTGAATAAATAAATCTTTAAAAATAAAAAAGGTAATGACATGATAGTATCTATAGAAAATCTACAAAAACCTACCAAAACAAGTGAGTTTACCAAAGTTGCAGAGCACAGGATCAATATACAAAAATCAACTCTACTTCTATATACTAACAGTGAATAATTGGAAATTGAAATGGAAAGACAAACAGCATTATAATAGCATCAAAAAATGTTAAATACTTAGGAATAAATCTGACTAAAGATGTGAAAAACTTGTACACTAAAAACTACAAAACTGTTCAAAGAAATTAAAGAATACCTAAGTGAAGTGATCTATCTTATTTATAGGTTGGAAAATTAAAGAGGGTTGATATCATAGAGATGTCAATTGTCCCCAAATTGATCTGAAGAGTCAACAAAATCCCAATCAAAATCTCAGTAGGCTCTTATTCTAAAATTCATATGGAAATGCAAAAGACCTACAATAGCCAAAAAACAAGCAAAAGAACAAAGCTAGAGAACTAACACTACCTGATTTCAAACTTATTAAAGCTATAGTAATCAGGGAATAAACCCACACATATATAGACAACTGACTTTTTACAAATATGCAAAGATAATGCAGTGAAGAAAGGATAGTCTTTTCAACAAATGGTGTTGAAACAATACCTGTACTTAAAAAGTGAATTTTGTTCCATACATCACATCGCACACAAAAAATTAACTCAAAATGGACTGCAGACCTGAATGCAAAACCTAAATCTATAATGCTTTAGATGAAAACATAGAAGAAAATCTTTGTGACCCTGTGTCTTAGTTCAGACAGCTACAACAAATTACCACAGTCTAGGTGGCTTAAACAACAGAAACTTATTTGTCATAATTCTGGGGGCTGGGAAGTCCAAAATCAGTGTACCAGTGTGTTCAGGTTCTGATGAGACCCTCTTTCTGACTTGCAAGGCTGCCCTCTTATGCTTCTTCACACAGTTCACACAGCAGAATACAAAGAGAGGAAGCAAGTGCTCTTTTTTTTTTTTTTTAAGATTTTATTTATTTATTTGAGAGAGAGAAAGAATGAGACAGAGACAGCATGAGAGGTGGGAGTGTCAGAGGGAGAAGCAGACCCCCAGCTGAGCAGGGAGCCCTATGCGGGACCCAGGATCATAACCCAATCCGAAGGCAGTCACTTAACCAACTAAGCCACCCAGGTGCCCCTCTGATATCTTTTCTTACAAGGGCGCTGATCCCATTCATGAGGGCTCAACATATGATTTTGGGGGGAATACAAATATTCATTCCATAGCACCATTAATTAATTAATTAATTGTTAGATTTAACCAAAAGCATGATCATAAAAGAACAAATTGATAAATGAAACTATATTGAAATTTTAAAACTTTCACTCTTGAGAAGACACTTAAAGCTACAGGTTGGGAGAAAATCTTTGCAAAGTCTACATCTAATAAAGGTCTGGTAACCAGAATATAAAAAAAACCTCTCAAAACTCAGGAATAAAGGGGCGCCTGGGTGGCTCAGTCATTAAGCGGCTGCCTTCGGCACAGGTCATGATCCTGGAGTCCCGGGACCGAGCCCCACATCGGGCTCCCTGCTCAGCAGGGAGTCTGCTTCTCCCTCTGACCCTCCCCCCTCTCACGTGCTCTCTCTCATTCTCTCTCTCAAATAAATAAATAAAATCTTTAAAAAAAAAAAAAAAACTCAGGAATAAGAAAAATAATCTAATTTTTTAAATGGGCTCAAGATTTGAAAAGCCATTTCACCAAAGAAGATATATATAAATGGTAAACAAGCACAAAGAAAATGCTCCATTATCATCAGTCATTAGAGAAATGCAAATTAAAACCACAATGAGATACCATTTCGCTAACATTAAATAGACTGACAATACCAAGTACTGGAGAGAATATGGAAAAACTGGAATTGTTAGTGGGAATGTAAAATGGAGTGACCACTTTGGATCTCAAAAAAATTCAGCTGATTGAAAGAAGCCCAATAAATAAGAGTAGACGCTGTATAAACACATTTACATAAAACATTAGGAAATGCCAACAGTGAAAAAAAAGGTCAGTGGTTAACTGAGGAGGGGTAAAATTAGATGGGGTGGGAAAGAGGAATTATGAAAAAGTGTGAGGAAAGTTTTGGGAGTGATGGCTATGTTCCCCCTTAATTATACTGATGCTTTCATCAGTATACAAATGCCATAACATCAAATTCCATATTTTAAGTATGTACAGTTTCTTAAATATCAGTCATACCTCAATAAAGCTGTTAAAAATATATGTTAAACAGGAAAAAGAAAATGGCTTTTCTTGTCACTTACATGCTTGTTAGATTACAGATATTCAAGGATTATCTTTTAAAAAATGTGAAGTAGACTTCATTTCATTTTGGGGAAAAATTTTTTTTATAAAAACAAAATGCTTAATTTTACGACACTGAAAATTAAATGTTATCTTTATGAAACAGTTTATACTTTTTAATTGCATGATAAATAATAAATTTATAAAAACATTTAAGACAATTCATACCTAGATTCCATTTTCCTGTTCTTCTGAATACTTAGGGCTAAAAGTAGAAGCCAGTTATGCTAGGATTAAAAATCATCCTGTAATAAAAATTTTTTTTAATTTTTTTATAAATTTTTTTTAAAGATTTTATTTATTTATTTGACAGAGAGATACATAGGAGAGAGGGAGCACAAACAGGGGGAGTAAGAGAGGGAGAAGTAGGCTTCCCCGCGGAGCAGGGAGCCCGATGTGGGGCTCGATCCCAGGACCCTGGGATCACAACCTGAGCCAAAGGCAGACGCTTAACGACTGAGCCACCCAGGTGCCCCCTTTTTTTTTATAAATATTTTTTAAAGAAAAAATCACCCTTTAATAAAATCTTGACTAAAAAATTCCGTAACTACAAAGAAATCATTCCAGAAATATTCATTTACTGATAAGATTTTTCTTCGCTTTTTTATTGTAGTAAAATTATATAACATAAAATTTACCATTTTAAGCATTTTTAAATGTACAACTTAGTGATATTCAATACACTCACAATATTATACAATCACTATCACCATTTCCAACCTTTTTCATTACCTCAAATGCATATGCTACTATAGTAATGACAAAATGTTTATTAAATGAAACAACAGCAAGAAATTAAGGGTACACTTCTTTATAACCAATCTTGTAAATCATAGATGATGTGAAAGTGCACAAGAACATCAGGCAAAAATTACTGGCTAGTGATTAGATCCATCTGATAATTCACAAAATTTATATTTGTAATATATGTTCAATTGCACTGCATTTTCACTTATTAATCTAAAAACAGTATCATACTGATTGAATATAGTGACCTTAAATAGTCTACTTAGCTTTTCTAATTAATTTGACCTAATTGTTTTTTTCTAATTTCTCACTAGGGGTTCTTAAGGACCTAAATAAGAAATGCCAATTGGAAATACCACTGCCATCTTCATGTTACTACTTCAGCATCAACATCAACACCTCCATAGAGAACAAAGAGATTATGAGAAAAAATTAGTATATAGATTGAAGATACCAGGAGCAAAATCAGAACCCCGAAAGATCTCTTACTAAGAAGTAAAAGCTAAAATCCTTCTAAAATATTTTGCACAAATGCCCAGAATTTATGTTTACAACAATCAACACTTTGCTTCTCCTGGGTTACTACAAATAAACATCGTGTAGATTTTTTGGAGAGATGGGGTAAAAACAAGAAAAAGAAAACTAAAATCAGGAAGCATAACCTTCACTCTTCTAGGTCCATAACACACAACCTATGATAAAAATAGAGGAGAATGAAGTCCTCTTATATTCCACAGCCTTCTTCAGATAGTATTGTTTAAGTAGACATGCTAAAAAGTTAGAATCCAAATCCACCATGGACAGTTCTAATTTGAAAAACAACTTTTCTATTAAATAAACTACTTCATTCTATTCAAAAGTGAACAACAACAAAAAAAATCAATTCAGGTTTTCACCTTGTTGCTTATTTTTTCAACTATTATCAAAACAAAAAAATTCCAGGGCGCCTGGGTGGCTCAGTCATTAAGCATCTGCCTTCTGCTCAGGTCATGATCCCAGAGTCCTGGGATCGAGCCCCGCATCAGGCTCCCTGCTCGGCGGAGAGCCTACTTCTCCCTCTCCCACTCCCCCTGCTTGTGTTCCCTCTCTCGCTGTGTCTCTCTCTGTCAAATAAATAAAATCTTTAAAAAAAAAAAAATTCCAGGGCGCCTGGGTGGCTCAGATGGTTAAGCGTCTGCCTTCGGCTCAGGTCATGATCCCGGGGTCCTGGGATCGAGTCCCACATCGGGCTCCCGGCTCGGCGGGGAGCCTGCTTCTCCCTCTGACCCTCTCCCCTCTCATGCTGTTTCTCTCTCGCTCGCTCTCTAAAAAATAAATAAAATCTTTAAAAAAAAAAAAAAAAAAAAAAAAAAATTCCATTCTGACAGTTGTTTTTTTGATTCCCCAAAATTACAAGCTTAAATATGAATGCAAGGAAGTTTAAAAAAAAAAAAAAATTCTACAAGTGACACAGACTGAGAAATTAGCAAGCAAAATCATGCCAAAAACTACTTTATAATAAACCTTCTTTTCTGTTTAAGTACATTCCATTTAAGAATGCTCTATGTCAGGATGCCTGGGTGGCTCAGTCCGTTAAGCAGCTGCCTTCGGCTCAGGTCATGATTCCAGGGTCCTGGGATCAAGCCCTGCATCGGGCTCCCTGCTCAGTGGGGAGCCTGCTTCTCCCTCTCCCTCTGCCGCTCCCCCTGCTTGTGTTCTCTCTCTGTGTCAAATAAATAAATAAAATCTTTAAAAAAAAAAAAAAAAGAATGCTCTGTGTCCTGGGGCACCTGGCTAGTTCAGTTGGAAGAGCATGAGACTCTCAATCTCAGGGTTGTGAGTTCAAGCCCCACAATGGGTGTAGAGATTACTAAAACAAACAACAACAACAAAAAAGAAAAACACAAACTTTGGAAGAAAAAAAAAGAATGCTCCGTGTCTTGATAAAGATAATGGTTGCAC
Source organism: Neomonachus schauinslandi (assembly GCF_002201575.2). Classification (NCBI taxonomy): domain Eukaryota; kingdom Metazoa; phylum Chordata; class Mammalia; order Carnivora; family Phocidae; genus Neomonachus; species Neomonachus schauinslandi. The sequence goes on along the minus strand of NC_058408.1, from coordinate 41,035,187 downwards.
AAAACCGAATGCACTAAAAATGCCACTGAACCTCAGTACACTTTAAATGATTAATTTGGGGGTACATGGGTGGCTCAGTCAGTTAAGCGTCTGCCTTCAGCTCAGATCATGACCCAGGGTTCTGGGATCAAGCCCCGCATCAGGCTCCTGCTCAGTGGGGAGTCTGCTTCTCCCTCTCCCTTTCCCCCTGCTTGTGTTTTCTCTCTCTCTCTCAAATAAATAAAGAAAATCTTAAAATAAAATCGTTCATTTTATGTTATGTTAATTTCACACACATAAAAAAGATTGCTTCTGTGCATATTTTGGGTCATAAGCTAACTAAAAATTATGAATCTGCTTTTCCCAATACTCTTGAGGAAGCAAGCATGTGGCCCTAATTGTTAATGGCAGACAGTTGGGGGACCCCAACATGAAAAAGGACACAACTATAAAAAACATAAAAATTGTGGAACTAGAGATTGGATGGCACCATAACTAAATAAAGCCTCCATTCCTCTGGACTTCTAATTATGAAATCCATTCAAAACAGCACCAAGACTATTTTTGGATACTGCTGAAGTAGAACAAAGAACTCACGATGATCTCTTAATTCTGACCTGCATTAGACTAATAGTCCAAATGCGCAGTATATTTGTCTACCAAATAAAGTACCAACTTTAAAAAAAATTTAAGCCCCTTGAAAATTTGGCCTCATTCTTACAGATCACTATTCACCCGTAATAACCCTCTACTTCATTTAAAGTGCTCTAATGAATCTCCCCTGAATGTCTTGCACCTCTTTGGTTTTGTCCTGTTGCTTCTCTCTGCCTAGAAGGTCCTCTCCTACAGCTGTAACTATGCTTTAAGACCCAATTCAAATCTCACCTCTTTCATTTATCATTTTCTTACTACTTTATTTATGAAAATTCTTTTATGGCTATTTTGGATAAACTGCTCCTGAGAATATCTACCCAATATACTGTGTTATTCTTATATTGTTAAAAATTCCTCTCTGCTGTAAATACCCTAATTTAATTACCGTGTCATCAGTGAACTATTTCATGTTTTTCCTTAAGTAGAAAGACTAGTTGTTGTAGTCTCTTTTTTTTAAGATTTTATTTATTTATTTGACAGAGAGGAGAGAGTGAAAAAGCACAAGCAGGGGGAGGCACAGAGGGAGAGAGAGAAGCAGACTCCCCACCGAGCAGGGAGCCTAACGCAGGGCTCAATCCCAGGACCCTGGGATCATGACCTGAGCCGAAGGCAGACGCCCAACTGACTGAGCCACTCAGGTGGTCAGTTGTTGCAGTCTTTTAAAAAGATAACAACAATCCATCCTTCTCTCAAGATGACAAGACATCCCACTCAGAAAAAATAAGAGTATAAAAATAATAAATCTTAAAATATTATTTAAACCTTATTCTGCTCCATTCTTTCTAAAAGAAATACACAAATTTAGCTATTTCATCTTCTCATTATAGCAACCAAAAGATTCCTTTGTGAACAGCCTAATAAAAACGTATTTTGGAACGGCACAGCAACTGTCAAACAACAGAAACTCTTAAATATATTTAATCACACTAGATTTGCAATGCCTGATTCAAAGTATAGATATTTCAAACTCGAAATAAGATTCATGTGCCTCAGGTGTACATGCAAAATTAATTGCATATGATAACACACCAATATAAATTCAATTTCCCTTTCTAACCTCACTGATTGCACCTCTTGTAACAAGCGCATAACTGATCAATTTCTCATCAAGGACCACAAATTGGCACTCCGCCTCACAGGTGATAAACTATGTTTCACCTCTCAACCTTCAATGAAGAAAATGAAAATTTAATCAGTATAGGCAGATTCCCTACCCCCAACACTCTAATCCCAAAAAGCTGTACATATGGTTATGCCTAAGAGTATTATTCAATCTTAAAATTCATCACATTTCACTTGTTCAGCTAGGGTAGATACTTTCAAGTCCAAAGTATACTAAGAATCTAAGCTTTAAAGAACAGGTATTTTATCTTTTAAATATATATATATTTATTATATTATTACATATATAAACATGTATTTTTAAGTGTGTGCATGTGTGCAGGCATGTGAGTATATATGTGTATATATATTTCTTTCTACTAAAAAAGAAAACCTAAAACAATGAATAACTCAGTACCACTGACACTTTGAAAGAAGTGCCCAGTATATGGCTTCTAAAAAAATTAAGACTCAGTGGTTATCACTAAAAGAACTAAGCCTCCTTTGCAAAATAGCTAATCCCAGATCCCACCCTGGAAATACATAAGTGAGCATGGAAAAATTCTATCATATCAGATAGAAAAGAAGCTATCAAAGGTTATGAGAGTCATATCAAAACAAGTGAGGAAACTACCTGAAGAGGTTCCTACTGAGCCAAAGTTGAAAATTTGATCAATAATAAGGATAAAACTACACTGGACCAAATATACCAAGTATGTTTAAATATATTAATTCATTAATACACTTAAAAAATTTTCACTCATATTCAGAAAAAAGTTAGAGAACCAATATTATTTTGAAAACTAGAAAATAAAGGATAAGACTTAGGCAATTACCCTACCTTTTCTATATCCATAGCTAAAAATAACGAGTTTATGAAGGGAAGTTTCTCGTATAAAATTCTGGCTAATAAACACAGGAATGCTGGAATATCACCATTTTGTGAACTCAATGAAGTTGTGGATCTAGGGATAGGCACTGATCATCAATAGCTAGTAACATTACAAAGACAGAAACAATCTGATATTACATATCCCTCTCTTAATAGAAGTATACACCAGCACCTATAAAATGTTCTTAGGAAAAAAATATATATGCATAACATTTAATCTGATTTAGATCAAGCCTCTACATTTAACTACAAATTTACAGGAGATACCAAGAATAGAAACCATATTAAGGTATACCACATGAATGTAATCAGTAAAATCCAGACTCTGGGAGACAAAGAAAACCAAACTAGCCAGTTTGTTCCACCAAATAACAATAATAATATTTTTAAAAGGAAAACAGAAAATGCAAAATAAATAAAAGAGTTGGAGGGGAAACCTATAGATCAACTCTGACCAAAAGAACTTTTTTCAATAAGAGAAATATTCTGTGCTGTCCAATAAGGTGCCTCATGTGGCTACTGAGCACATGATGATTAAGGATCAGAATATTCCACTTTAATTTTAATTAATTTAAATTTAAATAGTTACATGTGGCTACTGTACTAGATGGTGCCGCTATAAATCAATGGAGAATTAAGGGACTTATCAATCAATCTGCAATTTATCAAATGATGGATCTTATTTGGGTCCCAATTCAAACAAATAAATCTTTTTTTAAAAGACCATAGAACAGGGAAATGTGAATCCTGTCAGATATTTAATAATATTAAGAAATTACTATTAATATTTTTATGTATAACAACTGTACTTTGGTAATGGGGCCAGAGATTATCGTTTAAAAATATTTACAGATAAAATGATATAATTTCTGGAATTTGATTCAAACTAATTGGGGGGGGTTGAATAAAAGATTAGGCATTGTATTGATAATGACTGAAGCTGGGTGATGGGTAAATGGGATCCTGGATACATTCTCTATATTTGTATGTCTTTGAAAATTCTCATAATAGAAATTTTGGAGGGAAGAGGGGACACTTAACTTGTATGCTAGGAAGAGGTTTGCTTGTTTTGTTTCCCCCAGGAAGGACAGTAGATACTAGAAATATAAAAGAAATTCTTAGGAGGGATGATTTGGAATACTTTGCAGGTAACTCTGGTTACAGGCCAATAAACTGTCCTTTAGTTTTTAATTTTTTAAAAGATTTTATTTATTTATTTGAGAAAGAGAGAGCACGCGAGCACATGCAAGGGGGGAGAGGGACAGAGAGAGAGGGAGAGGGAAAGGGAGAGAATCTCAAGCAGATTACATGAACAGTGCGAAGCACAACACGGAACTCCATTCCATAACCCTGCAATCATGACCTGAGCCGAAATCAAGAGTCAGACCATTAACCAACTGAGCCACCCAGGTGCCCCAAACTGTCCTTTATTTTATACACTCAAACCTATCTATTGGCCAGTTTTTTACTTTCTGGATGTCATACCTGAATTTCTCTTTAACATCATTTGACGGTTCCTTTCAAAGTGGTTAGATTAGAATGTAAAAGCAAATGCCTCATTTGGACCTATAGAGGTGGCTCACAATTTGAATTACAACGTTTTGTTGTTGTTGTTTTTCAATTTAGATTTAGGGATATGGTAGGACAAAAATGCACCACCATCACCACCCCAGCCGAAAGATATCCATGTCAAATCCCTGGAACCTGTGATGTTATCTTATTTGGGAAAAGGGTCTTTAAAATGTAATTAATGATCCTGAGAAGAAATCATCCTGATTAGGTGGACTTAAATCCAATGACAAATGTCCTTAGATACATGGAGGAGAATAAACAACGTAGAAGGCAAAGTGAAGAGGCAGAGATTGGAGTAAAGTGGTCACAAGCCAAGCAAGCTGGCAACCACTAGAGGCTGGAAAAGGAAAATTCTCCCTCCAGCATTCCACAAGTGTAGCTTGATTTCAGACTCTGACCTCCAGAACTGTGAGAGAATAAATTTCTCTCATTTTACGCCACTAAGTTTGTGGTAAATTGTTAAAACAGCCACAGAAAACTAATATAAGGAATTATCTACTCTTTCAAATATTGACTACCTATTCCTTCCTTATATTGGCTCAATAATTAGAAGTTATTATGAATCTAAGTAAATTTTTTAACATCTTTTCCATTTTGAAGGCAGGAATTTTTGTTTCTTTTATTCAATGATGTACATCTACTGCTGGAAACTACTCACTGATCATAACTTTTTATGTTTCTTTCTACCTTTCTCAGTGGAATTCTTTCATTAAACAGCTAAAGTAACCCTGCCCAAAGAAAACAAAGAGCATAAAGAAGAACTTACCTTACTTTAAACTCTGCCATCTTGAAGCTTTAACAATTATTCCAGATGTCTAATTGCTAATTTGGGAAACTCTATCTGAAATCATCAGGTTCATTTATCTGGTATATTAGCTTTTCCTCTACCATGTCGAGTATATACCAATAATTTCCAAAGTTTTTTTGTTTCATGATTTAATGTTTTATAATTATCCCCTCTACTTCATGACCTTCTGTCCCTCAAACTAATGCAGGTCAGAATCAAACTTATCACTGTGTGATAACTGACACAGTAACTTCATATGTTATTGATTTTTACAAGGGAAGGAAAAATTGAAACACTGAAAACACTTTACTCTGTGGTATGCAAAGAAAGGATTATAAGCCTGTGTCCCAAGCATTTCTTCCTTTCTTCTAACTTCCTACCTGTATGCTACTCAAAGTTGATAATCATTTTTGTCACATAATTTTACTACCTACTTATATCATTATCTTATGTTTTAGCAATCAGCATCCAATTACATTTAATTCTCTTTTAGTGAAAAAGAAGGAATTTCATCAACTTGAAGAGCAATACTATTTACTATTCAGAAGTACATCTTTCCTATTAGTGAACTAGCCTGAGGTTAGTGGCACCTTTAAAGAATACACAGATTATTTTTGCAAGTAATAATACTATCTAGAATCGGCCATTTCTACAATATGAATGAATATGCAATTCTATTCCACTATAAACATGAAATAACACCCTTCAGAAATAACTTCAGTATACACCCAAAACTAATGTAGTATGTGTCAACTAAACTTCAATTTTTTTTTTAAATCAGAAAGAAATAAAAGGGACGGATGGATGGAAGGAAGGAAGAAGGAAGGAAGGAAGGAAGGAAGGAAGGAAGGAAGGAAGGAAGGGAAAAAGAACGAAAACTTCATTACATGGCTTGAATATCAATCAGATCTTTTTATCCTTTCTTAAAGAAGTTAATGAGAAGATTAAGAAGTATATCATTCTTATAGAGATGACAATTATCTGGTTGGCTTGGCTCTTGTCCCAACTTTCACTCTTAGCCATCTGTATTTCTCAATGGCTCTCAAAACAAGGTTGCAATGACTACAGATGAATCTAGTATTTCATTTTTTCGGTTAAACTCTGTACTAGTCCCTGGTATATAGTCTTCTCATGTAATATTAACCCACTACAAGCAGAAAGATTTTTGAAAATCAATAATAAATGAACTAAACAACACTAACAGACAAGTGGAAAAGAAAAAACACTGTCCCGCCACTGATCACTTGAAAATGTAGCAAATTATAGTTCTCCCTATTGTAAATATAAAATGGTTTTATTTCCAGTTCAGAAGAGTCATAAATAATTTTTAAGGAGATAATGATACAGATAACAAAATGGAAAACTGGGGGGAGGGGAAATACAAGATTATAAATATGAGAAAAGTAATACATTATGAATGCATAGATTTGACAGTAATCATATACATGCAAAAACTACTTCATGAATTTTAGAAATGCAATTCAGTCTTCCATCCTCTAGAACTAAAAAGCAAGTTAAAAAAATAAAAAGCCGGGGACAAAGGTGAGGTAGAAGAAGATGCCGGAAGTGGACTCTGTCCATTCAAGCATATAATCGGAATGAATAATTTACACGCATACTTTCATCTTCAAAGCCACTAAGAGCTGAATTCTAAGGAGCTTAGGGAGATTGTAACACATCTGCTAACCAAGATGAATAAGCAAAGGGAACCTAAGCAAAAATGATCCAACAAAACCTGTTCACAAGATTGGAGAGGGGGTGGGGAAACTAAAGACATGGCAGAATAGCAGAGACTAGTATAGTTGTGGTCACCGACTTATGTCCTTAACTGTATCTACTCATTCCACTTCAGAAAATCAGATAGTTGTATTAAGCCAACTGAATTAGAGAGCTGTATTAGGCTAACATTAGCTATATATACTCCCCATTAAAAGAATACTTTAGGGCGCCTGGGTGGCTCAGTCAGTTAAGCGTCTGCCTTCAGCTCAGGTCATGATCTCAGGGTCCTGGCATCGAGCCCCACATCAGGCTCCCTGCTCAGTGGGGACTCTCTGTATACTCTCTCTCTCTCTCTCTCTGCAATAATTAAAATCTTTTTAAAAAAGAATACTTTATAAGATAATGAGAGGCAGAATGTGAAAGGAAAAAAAAGCATCAGTAGGTCTTTCCATTTTAATACAAATAATCTAAAAAATATATTCTACTGCGTACACATATTTTAAAAATTCTAATAATTCATACATGATTTTTCAAATTTATGCCTATTGCATGTATCTTTGAAAGAAAGCATATCAAACACACACAAAAAAAACAAAAATAAGTAGGCACTCAACAGCATATAAAATATGATTTCTCAGCAATCAAATGAAACTCTATACTTAAGAGCTCACTCTTAATAGACACTCAACAGCATATAAAATATGATTTCTCAACAGTCAAATGAAACTCTATACTTGGCATCAAGACAACACAATGCCATAAAAACACAAAACCTTTAAATGAAGATCTCATATCATCTGTTTCTCTACTGATTTTAAAGAAATGCTACATGTCACCTCAGACTATACCTTATGAAATTACAGTATTAGCATTATAAAACAACAACAACAAATAATATGCTTAGCCATCTAACCAGCAAGTAAAATTCTGAATCTCAAGATCAAGTTAAAAATTAAGAAACAAAAATAAAAACAAGAAGCAAGCTAGGTCAATCTACTCCCTTTTTCCTACAAATAGTACTTTGACTGCAAGGAAGATTGAGGGAAAGGACTCATTTTTATTCCTACTCAATTGATGTGCTCAATAAATATGAAGGTATTTTAGATATGAGGTATAAAACAGAAAAAAAGACAAAAATCTCTGGTCTCAAGGGACTTATATTGGTCTCAAGAATACTAATAAATCAATGAGAAAAATAAATACTTAAGATGCCAGAAAGTGACAAATACTATGCAAAGAAATAAATAAAATGGGGTGATGTAATTTAAAGTGACTGAGTGGTTATGTAAGATTGGATATTCAGAAGGCCCTTTGAAGGACACAGCCCCAATGATCAAATGATTCTACTCAGGTCAAGAGCTAAAAAGCCTTATTCTAAGAGCAAGCTTGGCCCAATTTAGGTACAGAAAGAAAGGCAATGTGACTAGAGCCTAGTAAACAAGGGGGAAAATGGTAGAAGGTAAGGTCATGACCACAGGACCAAATTATTTAGGGCCTTGTAGGTCAGAGTAATACATTTTTACATTATACCCTTGGACTGTAAGAAGGAGTCATGAAACTCCACTGTCATGCTTTTTGTAAAATTGTTGTTGGGGATACTATTCACCACACCAAATAAATACTCTTCATGAAGGTCCAAAGGAAGAATTTCTCTCAAATCTCATGGTCAATAACAACTGAACTTCTTCTGAGAAACTGATATAAATTTACCTTATGTGAATTCTGAAATGAATCATGCTCTCATCTATCCCCTGAACCCCAGAAAACTCAGAGTTAAATTTATAATTAGCTTCTAGCAATTGTATAGAACCTTATGGCACCTATTTTTTCAAATAAATGTTTTCTTTTAGAATAGTTTTAGATTCACAGAAAAGTTACAAAGATAATCCAGAGAGTTCCCATATACCCCCCCCAAGTTTCCCCTATCATTAACATCTTATTAAGTATGGTACATTTGTCACAATCAATGAACCAAAACTGAAACATTATTATAAACTCAAGTCTATAATATACTCAGATTTCCTTAATTTTTACCTGATGCTCTTTTTCTGTTCCAGGATCTTTACAATATCTAATCTATATACTAAATTTACTGGAGCTTTATATCACTATTCTATCTTAATTTCCCCCTTATTCTAACCTCTATAACTACTAATACCTAATATATCTTAATTCTATAAACCTCCCCCAATACTTCTGGGAACCATGTGGAATAACAACAACAACAAAAATGAGTAGAGACAGAGTTCTTGAAAGATAAAATTAGGGCGCCTGGGTGGCTCAGTTGGTTAAGCGACTGCCTTCGGCTCAGGTCATGATCCTGGAGTCCCGGGATCGAGTCCCACATCAGGCTCCCTGCTCAGCAGGGAGTCTGCTTCTCCCTCTGACCCTCCTCCCTCTCATGCTCTCTGTCTCTCATTCTCTCTCTTGCAAATAAATTAAAAAAAAAAAACTCTCCACTTTTAAAAAAAGAAAGAAAAAATTAGCTTTTTCCCAAAAAGTCATATAGTTGAGTATTATTCAAAATAACACTTCATAAATCTTTTAAAAATACAGAGACTCAAAAAAATATCCAATTAAAACTTGTATTCAAATATATCATTTGGATAAAAACACAAAGTCAATATAAAATAGTCTTTTTTTATGTTTCAATATTAGTTTATTCTCTGGAATTCTCCTTTTGTTGGCACATACAGCATTAGTAATCCCGAATGTCCTTATTGAGCCACGCAACATTAATGTGGTCTCATGTCACACAAATCTAAAATGAGGGTGAGGCAGAATGATCTTCTGAAGTCCCTTTCAGTTAGAAATGTCAATGATCTCTTAATTCTATGACCTAGGTTGACTGTGAGATTCTCATATTTTGCCATCACAAGTAAAGAGGAGAAAACAGTAATGCTTCTAAACAAAAGATAGTACATTTTAAAAAGAGAATGTCAAAGCCTGAAGCTTTACTTGAAATTCAGAGAAAAACAAAAATAGATTAATATAGTATATAAATTATATGAGTAGTGCATAAATTCATATGTATATAAACTATGTAAATCAAAAGTACCCTGGCAAAGGGGGAAATTCCCCCCCCAAAAAAGGTGTGAATATTTACCCAAGTAGATTAATTTCATAAAGTGGCTGAGATGCCAAATGGGGAAAGAAAAAAAAAAAGCATGAAAGTAAAAAAAAAAAAAATCAATTCATCAATTTATATTCACTAGTTCTCTATCATTGAAAATTTGACTATGTCAAATGGGTATTGCAATTAAGAGGTCTGTTTTCACATCTCTACTAAATTGTTTTGTCTCAAAACAATCCTATTAAGGTGTCACTGATTTACTGCTGGGGAACCATTAGCTGGCAGCTTCATTTAATCTGTCCCAAATACCCAATACCTCACTGGCAGCAGGAATTATAAAACCCAATTGAGTTTAAGGGTTTTTAGCATCATTTTCCAAAAATTCCTTAAACACTATTCCACTAAAGATTGACTCCAAGGATTCTAAGTGTGTACCTGATCTCTACATTAAAAAAAAAAATCCACAATTCTAGTCACTTTAATATTCTCATGCTACTGTCATGGTATGCTGCTCTACAAGTCTTTCTGCAGGAAAAAAAAAACAATTTAAATACTAAAATGTTTAATTATTTATGCCATTATTTAAAAATCAATAAATTGTATATACTTTAACATGGAATTTAAGTCATCTTTTAAGTCATAGAATATTTCCAAATGTAAATAGTTACCAAAAGAAACAGATTATACAGAAGAGTAGGCAATATATTATTGTTATAATAATTATATAATTATATTATATCAAAAGAGATTAAATATAAATTGATAAGGAATGCCTGAGAATAAGTCCTAAAGCTTTCTTATGTATATTATTTTGGAATATGAGCACTTCCTAATTACAATTGTAAGACATCTGTTTTAAATAAAAAGAGACCTTTTATTTTTCATAAATCAATATATGAATGATCCATGAAATTTACTATCAGAAGATGAATGAAGCAAAATACCATAAATCTGAATGTTTATTCATTTGAGTAAAAAAAGCAGCTTTCAGTGAATATGTCTTAATTTCTTAATGCATTGAAATTATTTGATTTTTTTTTAAAGATTTTATTTATTTATTTGAGAGAGAGAATGAGAGAGAGAGAGAGAGAGAGTACATGAGAGGGGGGAGGGTCAGAGGGAGAAGCAGACTCCCTGCTGAGCAGGGAGCCTGATGTGGGACTCGATCCCGGGACTCCAGGATCATGACCTGAGCCGAAGGCAGTCACTCAACCAACTGAGCCACCCAGGCGCCCATTTGGTTGATTTTTAAATGAGGAAAAAGCCTACTTTATTAATGCGGAGTAAAGGCACTATGTTGAAATGTCCTACAAAGTTGTAAGAAAATAACTCACTAGTATAAAAAATTGTGTCTGTGGTCAACTTCTTATCAACAAACACTTTCAAATACTATGCCTTTTATCAAATAAATCACTCTTACAGAATCCATTTCAAGTCACCTTTCTTTCACTATAATTATAAATCCATTCCATCTTAAACAAAGTATGAAATATGAGGAAGCGGCTTATTTTACTACAATGCATCTAAATTAACAAGTCAGCAAAAATGTTTTCGTTTTTTAAAAGATTTATTTGAGAGACAGAATGAGAGGGGGGGGAGGGGCAGTAGGAGAAGCAGACTCCCCCCTTGAGCAGGGAGCCTGATGTGGGGATCAATCCCAGGACTCTAAGGTCATGACCTGAGCCGAAAGCTGATGCTTAACCGAATGAGCCACCCAGGCACCCCAGCAAAAATGTTTTTTAACTCTAATAATGATGTTAAATTATAACCATTCAACATATGTAACTATTCAGTACAGCTATTACTTAGATTCAATTCAATACAATAAATGTTTTAAAAAATATAAATGTCCTCTGGATGCTATAAACAAACAAATACTTCTGTATTCTAATAGAATAATCAAACTATCAATGAACTTAAGAAGCCTATAAACCTACTGGCTAATTACTGTCTAAAAGAAGTTAGCATTAATCATATTGATCCAAAATTATTTAAGATTTATGGCAGGGGTTTTGGACTTTGGCTATTTATTAGAATCACCTGGGAGAGTATAGAACTACCAATGCCTGGGCTTCACTCCCAGATTCTATTTAAAATAGGATCTGAGATGGGAACCAAGTATCAATATTTGTATCAAAAAAAACAAAACAAACACAGGTAAACTGAATTAAACATACAGCAGATTTGAGAACTACCAACTTAGGAATATACTTCAGTTTTAAGATAAAAAAAACTTGTTCACTGGCACCAAAAGTTATTTTAAGTCTACTTAAAACTTAAGGTGTAGGAAAAAAAGAGAGTGAAGAAAAGAGATAAAGACAATATTCAAAAAAATAATCGAGGCTTAGCAAACATTTTTGCCTTTAAAAAATGTTAAAAGTTGAAAGCCTTATCTTAGACTTGGCTGATAGATCTGCTTATGCTACACAGCTAAATAAAAGCCTAGCAATACAAACAAAGTAGTAAGAATAAATGACAGAAATAATTATCAATCAAACTTAACACCACAGAAAGACAGTAAATTAATATAGTATCACAATCAAATGAGACAAAATTATAGTCGCTTTAATAACTAGGGGCACCTGGGTGGCTCAGTCGTTAAGCATCTGCCTTCAGCTCAGGTCATGATCCCAGGGTCCAGGGATCGAGCCCCACATCAGGCTCCCTGCTCCGCGGGAAGCCTGCTTCTCCCTCTCCCACTCTCCCTGCTTGTGTTCCCTCTCTCACTGTGTCTCTCTCTGTCAAATAAATAAATAAAATCTTTTTAAAAACTTTTTAAAACTAACATTTTCTAACCTCAATACTACACAGAATAGTGTTTCTTTAAACCACTTTCAATATCTTCAATTCTTAAGTACCTCAAAAGAGAAGAATTCATTTTAAGAAGATAAAGTTACACGGCTTTAATCTGAGATTAGAAAGAACAAAGAAGTGCAGAATATTTCCCTTATGAAAAGAGCATATACATCTACATGATCAGCCCACAACACTCCCTTTACAACAGGGTCCAAAGAAGTTAATGTCTCTGAGCAATGTGATAAAAAAAAAAGTTCTTAACTATAAGCATTTTAGCGTATTATCACAGAATTCAGTTTTTCCTCTAATAATAGCTAAAAGTGTATGAAAATTACTAGCAACATGAGCCGGCATGAAGGGATGAATGAGGATCACCAGAACATGTCCGAGTATGTTTGTTACAAACTGGATGGTAAAACTTAAAAGAAAAACTAAAGATAACCCAACCTTGAGAATAAAATTAATTGAACCAATAATAAAGCAAGTTACACAGGATGACGGAACCAGTTAAACCTCCGCGTAATTTCATTTTTCTTAAAATGAAATTTTAAGAAACTTATTTTAAAATATTCGAGAGGTACTCTTTAAGACACAAAAAATAAGAATAAAGAAACATTTTGATAAATCTTAAGTGCTTTCAGTTAAACATTAGAAAATTAAATATATTATTATCCAAAATTCAGTTACATATTATAAAACTAATACCTAAGTGCCAATACCCTGGTAAAGATTTCAAGATGTTAAAGGAAGCACATTTTGAATGCAGAATGGTTAGAGATGAAAAATGTACATTTCTATGTCATTAAAGAAATGAGATTCTTTTTTTGTTTGTTTGTTTCAGTAGAATTCAGTGATTCAGCAAAGAAATGAGATTTTTAATTATAGACGTATACGTTTATGAACCCACTTCAGCATCTGTTACATGTCATAAAAATAAGCCTCCAAAAGCCTGTCACTAGAATGACTTAATAGAATTCCAGTTTGGTATCTCACAAATATATTAATCTGTACACACTATCTAGATTATTCTTGGTATATACTTTTTCACATTCATCTCTCCTGAAAAAAAATGTGAAATTTTAAAAGATTACCCAGCCTCGGAGGAAACACTCCCTCAAGAAATAACTGTTGAATTAGCTCCATAATTTAATGACACAAGAACTCTTACAACTTTAAATTACAACTCTCCAAACCTACCAAAGGTTAAACCCATAAAGAATCAGCTGATGAGCAGAAGCTGAGATAAAAGAAAAGATCAATAAAGATAATTGGAGAGACGACTATTGTCCTTAGACCAGTGATTTTATGACTGCCAAACTGTGCACATGCATATATATACCTGCTTATATCACCCACACACATACACACAGTAAATATGCTTCACTGGTTTTTTTTCTACTAATCCCAATCTAAAGACATGACATAAATAGAAAGGAAAACTAAATTGCCCAGACTAATTATGGACTAAGGATTCACTGAAGGAAGGAAGGAAGGAAGGAAGGAAGGAAGGAAGGAAGGAAGGAAGGAAGGAAGGAAGGAAGGAAGGAAAGACGGATATAAAAATATACTGGGGGGAGGGGAGATGATACAGATAAGAACTTTGACTCTAAACCAGTATCTGTGATTCACAATGCTAAGGTGATTCAAGGGCATAGTAAGGGATCCATCGTAGGGTAAATGTGAGCTTAACAAACAAAAAGTCTGACTGAAATATAAAGTAATCATAATATATATTTTAAAAAGCATAGAAGATCTATATAATAGGGCAGGATATATTAGTTTTAGACTATGCCGTTTAAAATATCTTCCCTAAAAAAGGGATTTTATGTGACTAAATTAGGGACCACTGAGGGTGGTCTTACCTTCCACAGAGGGTGCCTGATCCTGCGCTGAATACAGCATGTCCTTGAAAGCCTATTAAAAAAAAAAAAAATGCATGAAATCATGAGTAATCTTTACACTAAAAGCATTTGACCCTAAGCAATTACTTCTTTTTCAATATCCAAACTACATGATTCCCTATATTGAGAATTTAGTAAAATACTTCAATTAACTTTAATAAGCTGAAACCCAAATACTATCGTTATCAATCCACTATTGTCCAATCTTTAAGAAAATGGCTAATATGTACACTTTAAAAATTAAAGGGCATTTGGAAAAGAATGAAAAATCTCCTGAGAGATCATAAACTCTCTTGACTAAAAGAAAATAGTGACAGAAACTGAGAACAGTGGTCCTAGAGAAATACGTGGAACACTGCTTAAGAAAATATGAAACACTGGATACAAATTTTTTTTAATTGTAGTAACATAAAAGTAACAAAATGCACCATCTTAACCATTTTCACATTAACAATTCAGTAGTGTCAAGTACATTCACACTGCTGTGTAGACAATCTCCAGAATTCTTTTTATCTTTTTAATGGAATTCTTTTTAATGGAAAGTCCTCCATTAAGAGTTCAGGACTATAAACATATTTACAGATTTACTGGTTTTTTCCAAACCAGTGAATTAACTACCAATAATATTTAGGTAATTTGGATGGCTGGTGTGGTCTCCCAATAAGTGGTTTGGGGGCAGTAATGAAAAAAGCATTTCAACATACCTATCAATAGGTGGAATCAATCAAATGGGTAAGTTTCCAGTGTGAAGAGCTGGTCATAAACAGGTGGCTATATCCAGTCCTATAGCTTCAAAGCTTCAAATACCATCTAACAATTGGTGATTCCCAAAGTGGCCTCCGGCCTCCCTCAACAACTAACATTTGGAGTCAGATAATTCTTTATTTGGTGGTAGCTAGGGGGGCTGTTTTGTGCATAATAGGATTTTTAGTATCATCCCTGGCATCAAGAGACCCACTAGCCTCATCAAGATACCAGTAGCAACACCTCCACCAAAACCGTTGTGACAACCAAAAATGTCTCCAGACACTGCCAAATGTCCCGTGAGGGACAAAATCAATACACTACCCCCACACCCAGAACCACAGCCTTAGAATCACTCAAGTATAAACCCAAAAAAAAGGAAATAAACCTCCAGGGTAACCCGTTCTATATTCAAGTCTAGTAAATTATATTCTTCCCAAGTGAATTTACCATTTGCTTTAGACCAGTGACCAACCTGTTAGTTCTATAACTAACCAAGCCTGACAACATATGTAAAAAAGACTCCCAATGAAACAAGGAAAATTAAAATTAATGCATTTTTGTTCATTTTAACCCATGTGTTTTTTTTTTAAATCTTTGTACGAAAATTATGTGTATTTAAAAATTTTAACAACACACATGCTTAAATCCATAACATTCAGTAAGATTCACTATTTATATAGGGGCACCTGGGTGGCTCAGTCGTTAAGCGTCTGCCTTCAGCTCAGGTCATGATCCCAGTGTCCTGGGATCGAGCACAGCATCGGGCTCCCTGCTCAGTGGGAAGCCTGCTTCTCCCTCTCCCACTCCCCCTGCTTGTGTTCCTTCTCTTGCTTTGTCTCTCTCTGTCAAATAAATAAATAAAAAATCTTTAAAAAAAAAAAAGATTCACTATTTATATAAAATTTGAGACACTACAATAATGCAACTGTGGTATAATAAAAAATATTTGCTCTTGGGCGCCTGGGTGGCTCAGTTGGTTAAGCGACTGCCTTCGGCTCAGGTCATGATCCTGGAGTCCCGGGATCGAGTCCCACATCGGGCTTCCTGCTCAGCAGGGGGTCTGCTTCTCCCTCTGCCCTCTTCCCTCTCGTGCTCTCTGTCTCTCATTCTCTCTCTCTCAAATAAATAAATAAAATCTTTAAAAAAAAAAAAATATTTGCTCTTTGTTTCAGGTTCCTGACACAAATTTCTTTTTTTTTTTAACCTTTTTTTTTTAAATTTTATTATGTTATGTTAGTCACCATACAATACATCATTAGTTTTTGATGTAGTGATCCACGATCCATTGTTTTCATATAACACCCAGTGCTCCATGCAGTACGTGCCCTCCTTAATACCCATCACCGGGCTAACCAAT